>NW_003299107.1:625646-638970 GCF_000151645.1 Tuber melanosporum
TAGAACACGGCCTTGTTCGCTACTACAACATAAGTAGGTACTTGGCATTATATACTAGTGCTATCTTATATCTCTTATTAATGTCCTTCTAGATCTTTACTGAAGTAGACCAAATATTATCATTAGAGTTCTCTGAAATCTTATCCGATATTCTAAGACAAATTATTACAACTACTTTCTATATTCACTTTCTTTGAACCTGGTATCAATCAAGTTTCCTTTCATAGTCTCCATCTGTGGAGTCCGGATTAGGTTTTCTAATTATCACCTCATTATCAATAGTGAAGTCCCTAAGGCTTTCCTAATGGAGAAGGGATTTCAGGCATATCACACAGTCTTGATAATTGGTACTATTAAGTTTTTCAAAACTTATTTCCACCAGGCATAATGAACTGTCTTGTTCATCTATTGTAGGATAGAGTGCTCAAGATTGTAGGTGTGAAGTTCTAGTGAGAAGAGTCCTCTCTTTTTGTTAACTAGGAGTTAATATCTGTGTGCTTAGGAGGGTTTATAACCTGATGGTGCAGGTCAGCTAGCAGAGGACAGGTCATGGTGATCCTATGGGAGGATGTCAATATAGTACATAGTCGATAGTGTGAGAGGAGAAAGATAATGATTGTGTTCTAGTAGAGGGAAAATCCCTGTTACTAAATAGAGAATGAGATGGGTGTCTAAGAAGCACATATTATGAGGGTAAGATCTTGGTCAACTACCTAATAGGGAAAAACTCCCATCATACTATGAGGCCACATACCATACTATTGAAATTACTCCATCATGCAGATGGAAGAACAAAGCAACTAGTCAATAGAGACGTTATGCGAATGATGAGAGGTGATTCTGTAAATATATTAGCTTGACACAGAAATACAAAGTAGAATAGAAAGATCAAGACAATATATTGGAGAATGAGAGTAAGATCAGGGAGTCATGAGAGGACTACCAGACAAAAAAAGAGAATATGGTACAGAATAGAGAAGTAGCACAGATGAAACTAGCTAGCATAGAAAAGTAACAGACTAGCAAGAGCAGATATCAAGAAGACTCTAAAGAAGGTTGATTGGTGGGAGGTACATGTCAATAACAGGAACTAACAGTCTGCATATACTGGGAGTAATTGTACCAAAATCAACAAGTATAGTAAATAGTTACTAGTAATGGTCCCTTGGGTACGATCTGATACATCTAGGTATATATAAACAGATTGAAATTTTTTATTTTGCTCTTACTGAGCATCAGACTTACCGGAAGTACAGGACATAGGATAAAGGTTTTGCTCATAAGGGTATTATAAATATATCCAGATCTAGCATTTTGCTAATGATATCTGATAACCCAGTCAAGTACATACCTAGATTTGAAGGTATAGTGAGTATGTATCAGACCAGAGAAAAAAAAGCAATTGATAGAACCTGAATGTGGAATCTTGAGATGGTATGATACCAGAAAAAAAATGGTAAGTTAGTGTATATTAGAATATAGTAGAAGAAGATTAGCTATCACCTATATGCGATAAACTAAGCAGCAAAATATCAGGTTGTAGGCAGTGAGCTATAAATATTATCATAGCGCAAGTGAGATGCTAAAGATATCAACAGCAGACTACCTAAGGTCAGATATCAATTTGATATAAAGGACTAGAATCAGATAATATTTGAATAAATTGGTAGAGGCTCTGACATTGTAAGGACATACAGCATACATCAGTAAAAATAACATTTACATTAGACAAAAGGTATTTGCATTCAAATGATAGTATCTGTCCCATACATCCCCTACATCCCATTCATCCAGAAGTTAACAACTAGGGTAATTTGTATTGTAATGGTACTGACAGTACTCTTGTAAATCCTACATCCTTCCACAACTGGTAAGGAATATTCTCACTTCTGATAATATGTGAGGAAATACACATTTGTTCCATGCATCCAATCCCTTTAGCCTGGACTAGGAATCTTGGAATCCATGTGAAGAATTGTACATAGGGGAATTTGCATCAGAATTTTTGTCCGTCTATTTTTAATGTGTTCTCTAGTGTGGACTTAAATTGAACCACAGACAATAACATGTTTCTCACTACTACTTCCACAACTATACTCCTACTTCCTACCCTAAACTGATATTTATTATATACGTCACAAATCTCAGAGGCATATATCATTCACTTCAGCATAATCAGAGTATTCTAATGAGCAAAAGCAGATCCAAATCTGACCTCTTATTGTAAAGTTAATCATCTTCCTGACTTTCACTGTCTGCAAGTTGATTTTGTCATCAGGAAAACTAACTTGGTCTACAGGTACAGTGAGTCTACGGAGAATATACCATTCGATTCAGCTCTGCTAGTGTATTCGAATGAGCTATATTACCTCCATATCCAATACCTAGTTGTGAAGTTAATGATGTTTCTAACTCTTGCTGTTGGAGAGCAGGTATTTTTATCTGGAAAGCTAACTTGGACTACAGTATCGCCTATATGAGGGCCACTTACCATTCAATTGAGCTCAACAATGCCATCCTCATGAGCTACCCTCTATCCTAATATGACTACTGGGAATAGAGTTTATCTGCTTCCTGACTTCTTTTATTCGTACTTGACTATTTTCCATAGATTCTTAATAAACTTTTTAATTCACATTTTTCTTATATAATATATCTTATTAAGAATCATAAAACTATTATTCTTTCTGACATAAGTAGCTGGAATGCACAATTTGGCAATTAAATTAAGATTTTGTCTAAAGATATTTTATATGTTTAACTCCAGGTTAATTCTTCTGAAATATCAAGAGAAAATTTAGTAGCATCCAGTAGACTAGGTCATACATACTCTGCATCCAAGTTCATTGTCAGTATTAGACTGTATCAGATGCGTCAAGATGGACACTGGCCTTGTCCTGACCCTTTGGGTCTGGGTCTTTGCATCCAGAATAAGAGTTTATGCTTATCTCATTCCATCCATCTGACGCATCCGATATACCAAACCCAAAATATTACTTTAGATAATGTATAGGTTCCTGTATTCAGATCTTATCTAAATACGAGATATTATGTCAGACAAAATCAGGAATCACCATAGAATGTCACATCATAGCTAACAGATAATATTTTGATAATTTTCATGGGTAAGAGACTAAGTAAGTGATTGCATGAGAACACTTCATATATTCCTAGGTCCTTGATGAGAGTACAAGATCTATAGAGAATGTGGTGTTAATATATGGCTGGGGGATTTCTTTCTCAGTTGCCGTAATTTGTTGACCTGGATCAGCTACATTGTAATTACCAGAAAGGTACTCTATGACTAAAGTTCTAAAGTCATGAAATAAAAGATCACATCCATTACGGAGCAATAGAATGAAACTATAAGTTCTTGTATTTTAATACCAAATATCCATTCTATAGGCTATTTGATTTCTTGTTTACACTGTATGTTCTTTAATTAATAGTGACCATATCATTGTATATTACTACTCTGAAACCTTTAATCAGTTTATTAGATATCTACTAGATTGACATGACCTGAATATTTGGAACTAATCTCTTACGAGTCTTGTGTGAATTGTTTTTCTATGTATCAAATCTCTTAGATTTTTCCCGATACCTATTGAAAGTGCTCCACGGTAGATTATTGGTTTCTAAAATTTAATACTGACAGCCTGCAGGCCGTATATCGGTCTTATATTTTATGAGATATTTTTACAGCCATATAATTTTTGCTGGGAAAAAGAATGAAAAGAATATTCAATGTCACATGACATCTCTAAGAGGCAACCAGCTCTGCTTTCATCTTCCAATTCCTTTCTCCCATTCTGGAAAGGAAGGGAACAGTAATTTGTATGGGCTAACGGAATGAACAGTTGCCGACAAACAGGCTCTACGGAGGTACAGCTCCTAAGTTTTGTATGTTACACCAGTTGCTCACACAATGCCCACTGCGAGTGTAACATACAAAACTTAGGCGCTGGACCTCCGTAAGGTAGAAAGTGGCATTCGGACAATTTAGGGCACAGCCTTGGCGAGTTACAAACATGCATTTAATTTATCCCACTACCCTTACCACGATTCAACTCCTGTATCACCTCCTCTTTCATTAATACCACAAAAAATGAGCCCGCCTGCACAAATCCCCGACTATACCATCCTACCAATAACTCTCCCGGCCACGCTCCTCGTCGGAGCTGCCACGCACTACCTCTACCTGCGCAGGCACGCCCCCAAGCAGCCTGCGCCACACGACCCGCGCTCATTATTCGTCGTGAACGTCCCCGTTGACGCCACGACTGCACACCTCCGTGCGCTATTCACCGGGATCGGTGGTGGGCGGGTGGAGAAAGTGGTTTTCGATGGGGACAGAGGAGCTACATGTGGGATTGGGAAGCGGAAGCGTCACCTTGCGCATGAAGTCGGAGATGGAGGGGAAGTATGGGATAGACAATTGTGTAAAAGCGGGAGTACAGCTGTAGTTGTCTTCGTGGATAAGCCGAGTATGGACGTGTCCATGAAAACCGCCAGAAAGCTCTCCAAGACGAGAGTGGTTTGGGGTGATGGGATTAGCGAGGGGGTGAATATACCTGCGCTCGGGATACCACGTATTCACCCTCTCGTTCTCTTTCTCACTCTCACACTTTACACTCACTGATGTGATCGTGCCCAGGCTACCTGGCACATCATAACCTAACACACCCTTCTAAAACCCACCTACAAGCCTCGGTAAACACATTCATAGCTGCCTTCGAAGCGGAGGAGAGAGTTAGACTCCGCGCGCTTGCAAAGCGCAGACGGGAGCCCGACGATGACGGATTCATCACTGTCGTTCGAGGAGGGAGAACGGCACCGGCTCGACAGGAGGAGGCGAATGCAGTACTTGAGAAGAAGGGGAAGGATAAGCATGAAGGGTTTTACAGATTCCAGGTGCGCCAAGAGAGGAAGAACCGGCAGATGGAGTTACTGAAGAAGTTTGAGGAGGATAAGAAGAGAGTTGCTGACAGGAAGAATTTGAGGAGGTTTAAGGTGAGTTTTGACTTCTACGAATTATTCAATATGACAGGAGGAGAGCTGATTAAGTTTATAGCCGCTGTGACCCACCTGTGGATGGTTTCCATTGCCAGTCTAATAAAGGGGGGGAATGAGATTGGACGGAAATATGTTGTATAATTATGCTGCACAGAAAAGTTACTTGCTTTGGATTCTCCGTTACAAATAACTAGTTATCTTATCACCATAACACCGAACCTCCCTCATCTCTATTGCCATATACGATGACTTCCGAAAGGCCACCCCCACATCCAAGCTCCCCTATAACACCCCTTCTAAAACCCACCCCACTCCACACAAAACGTCCTAACCTCCCCCGTCCCATCTTCCCCCCCAATCATCCACGCCTTCTTAACCCCAGTCCCCAATCGCCCCCCGCCAACCACGTCCCGCATTTCAATCTCTTCATCCCATCCCAGACCATTAACGACGAAGTGCGAGTGGAATCGTAGCGGATCTCCAGGGTACGCCATATACTGACACCCGAACCTGAGCCCAGGCGAGAGGAAGTATCCCCTCTCATGAAGGTGCTTGTAGAGCGGATATCCCTGCGTTCTTTGTGGTCGCAGCGGCGCCGTCCGTATATCCCAGGGAACTGGAGGGCGGTGGTATATCGGATGGGAGATTGCCGGCGTAGGATAGTACATGACCGCATTCGCAGCTGTTGGAGCTGGTACAGCTGTCGTAGCAGCCGGTCTCGAGTTTGATACCGATGAATTCTCGAACACCGTTTCCCCCTCGGCCACATCGCCCCGTCCGCCTTCAGTCCCTTGCCCACCACCATCCACCCCTCCCCCCTCATCGTTACCCCGACCCTGAACAAAAACACCCCTCTTCTCCTGCACCTTCCTGACATACTCCTCTACACCCCTCCTCTGACCTTCCTCTCGCTCTTCCAAAAATTGATGTTTATCCACTTCTAGCATGTCCCGCAGGCCGTGCTCGTGAACGTGTACGTCGTCAACAATGTATCCGGCGCCTTTATCAACAAGAAGCAGCGCCTCCTCGATCATTAGCTCTAAAGGTAGGCCAAGGAATATGTTTTGTTGTGGGATCTGTGGGAGGGTGCCAGTCAGGCAGCCGGACATTCGGTGTGTGCGGCGGACGTGGGAAATTACTGGAAAAGTTAGTGGTGCGGGAGATGGGGGAGGGGAGGGAGATACCAGTGGCGTCGTAGAGGAGGTAGCTGGAGCTGACAAGGTAAATTGGGAATGGTTCCTGCGGAATTGTAGGGGTAGTCATTGGGCTGTAGCTGCGGCTCCTGCAAGGGCTACAAGTACGGTACTGGTGTAACCAAGAGTACAGAATTCTACTAGATGCCCTCCTCGATCCTAGAGGGTTGTCTTGTATCACTGTAATTTGTCTCTGATTTGTATAAGAGATAATTCAGTATATGTATTGGCTGGTTGAGGTAGATGGTTGACTGGTTGGTTGTTGGGTGCAACTGCGGTTACTATGGATATGTGCTGGTGTTTAGTTAAGGGTTTGGCATTCTTACAATAATAAGGATAAAGGTAATAGGGTCAAATGCTATCCCGTAATATGTGTATATTTGTGCGATGGATTAAAAATACAGCCTCACATATTACACCTTAGAATAAAAACCAAGATAATGTTATTTTTTTTCTTTCTTTTTAATACTTTTATTATACTACAAATTGTCCTTGATGGCAAAGTTCTGACCGTCAGGGGTCTTGTCTTGGGAATTTGGGGCTCGGTGCATCGTGCATGAATAAAACAACTTTTTTCCTGCTAACAATTCATGATTAACTTTGATCTTATATCTCACATTTAAAGTAATTCTTTCTTTGGTTTATCCTTTTCTTATAATAATGAATGGTTTATTTGTTTTACTATATGTTTCTCCTTGTAAATTATATTCAGTAGCAATATTCTGACTATCAGGAAGCTGGTCTTGGTAATTTGAAGCTCAATTCCTCTTGCATGAACAAATAGGCTTTTATCTACTACTAATTTATCACATTTTAAGTAATTCTTTCTTTACTTTATTCTTTTCTCCATATGATAGGTAGTTTTTTCTATCTTTAATATATTTTTCACTTTACAAATTTCCTTTTGACTTATAATCAATTTCTATCTCAAATCAGATTTTGACATTTAAACAATTTTTTTTAATTTACCCTTTTCTCAAAGTAATAGGAAGTTTTTCCTTCTCTAATACATATTTTATCTTTCAAATTACTTTCATCTTCAATGGTATAACTGTCTGGGATCTTGACTTGACCATTTAAGTCTAAACTTTTCTGATATGAATCATGAAGTAATTTACCTGCTAGCAATTTGTCATCAATTTTATTACATATCACATATTTTGGGTAATTCATTCATTCATGTTACCTTGTCATATTGTTATGACATTGTGAAGTTTTTCTTTTTCGTACTTTTTTTACATTGCAAATTACCTGCTATGGTATTATTTTAACTGTGAGAAATCTTATTTAAATAGTATGAGGCTCAACAAATCTACTATGAATGAATGTACCACTTATCAGCCATCAAGTTATCTTTGATATTTGACTTATTTCTTTTATTTTAAGCGATTTATTTTTCATGTTAACTGTTATATCCTATATCATATAATATTAAGTGTTTTTATACATTTTTCATAAGAGAAATTCTGTGTAGTGAAAGTTTTCTTGCTGCTAGAAACTTTGAATTGGTATTGTAAGGTACAACTATGCTTTTATCAAACAGCCATCCCCCCAACTGATTAAATATCTAGTACATATCCATTTTCTTCAATTAAAAGATGGTTACACTCCTACTAGCATCAGTTATAGTTGGGAAACCTAAGTATTCTGCTATAGTGAAGATCATGTACCATAAAGCTTGTTTTGCTTTCTCCTTGTACACTTGCTATGAGAAGGTCTATATAACCTAGAGAAAGTAAGTAGTACTTCTGTATTCTTTACAAGGCCAATCTGCTTAAGTGTTGCTAATTCTACTTTCTGGTAGTCTCAATCGGCCTATTTGGTTCAGGGTAATCATTCATCATGGTCCCACTAATCTTGTTCAGCCAAGTCAAGTATTCTGCCTGCTTGCAGATAATGGTCATTATGGTCTAGTGAAGCTATGATTATTATTGTTTAAGTTACAATAGTTTGATTGCAAGTAATCCATCAGCATTTCTTACAATTGAGTTACAAGATATAGAAGAAGATACAAATTCAGATTGAGCAGCTGGATTATCACAAACATCTATCAAATAACTACTAGCCTGATCTCAGTAAAGAAATATCTCAAACTCAACTGATGTATCATATACTGCAAGAGGTTATTGCTCCCCTATAGCAATGTCTCCATTACAACCACAGTCAAAGAAAAAACCTCACCTAATTGTTCACCATAACTCATTCTCATTGGCAGAAAACCTGATCTCACTGCCTTGCCATGGTCCCTCGTATAAGGACAAAGACTTTTTTTATCCCATCAAAGCTCCTGGTAAAATGAAAGGAAAAGGCGTAGGAAGTAATACCACTCTGCCTTCCCACAAGACACCAACTCCACTCATAATGAGGTTTGCCCCCTTTGGCAACCAGTCTACCATGTCATCTATTTTTGAGACCCCCAACTATACATCATTATCTTTTACAAGATGCTACAACATGTATATGACAAATACAGGAAAGCAGTTAATGGTCTGCCACAGCAAGTCAACAGCCTTACAGATGAATTGAAAGACCACCAGAATATTGCTTTTTCAAGACAAGTATCTGTAACTGCACTGACTACTAAGCCTACCCTGGCCAACCTCCTACCTCTTACTCATTTGCCACTATTGTAACAGAACTAACTACTTTTAACTCTATTTGTGCTCTCACTCACCAATACTGGTAGTTCACCTCTGACGATGCAAGGCATGACAAATCTGCCTCCTGCATTGTCATCTCCTTTACTGCTCCCTGTTACCTCTCTCTTTATTGACAAGATACTAGCTGCCCTCTCCTTTACCTTCACAACTGAAGGCTCTCTGTGTTTCAACTCTTAGATCCAGTGGTTCAACTACCATGGCTTTGGACAACATGATAACCTGTGCACTTTACCTGCTTGTAGGTGGTACACGCTTCCACATGCTACAGGGGACTATGCCTGCTCCACTGATGCCTGTTGCCTCTGCAGCCACCCATGTACACACTCTACTCTGAGACATATCAACTGTGATGGCCCTCATGAGTTCCTCTTTCCTGCCTGCTCCACCTGCCCCCAACACCATAAAGCTGTTCCAGAGCCTGTTGAGAATCATAATATGGTAGATATGGTCAATTCCTAGGCCTTGTATTCTTATCTTTTCACTCTTGGGTAACCCACATATTCTCCACTCCACTTACAATGATAATCAGAGTTAGATAATACTGGTGGTTGTTTCCTTCCTCTCAGCACTCAAGTAATGGAGTTCTGTTACTTGGTATACTTTTATTTGTGTAGGTTTTGACATAGCTTCTCACTGGTAATTTTCTCCCAAGATATTGGAAGAAGAGGAATAAGAGCCAAGGTTTTCTTTTGTTGGTTTTCTTGGAATTAAGGTTTTCTTTTTACCATATCTTACACTATATGGGGGATTCTTGTACCTTAACAATAAATTATATTACATAAATAAAAATTAAAAAAATCTACATATCACTATGCTAAATTTGCGCCTACTCAACTCACATGGTCTCTCTAGTCAACTGGGACTGGTCAGACCAAAGATCTCATGTAGCAAACTAAACAACTCTGTGGTTTCCTAATATCTACTGTATAGAAGTATTTTAATCTCTTCAACTGCCATGCAAGCAGAGTAGTAAAAACCCTTCAAAATCCAGATCTGTTAGTAGTGAGCTATTATGTCCATACCAATGCTTTGCCAACTATGTAACACTCTATCTATTTCCGCTTAGTCTTTTACAAGGATCTACAGCTCTTAAACATGTATTGGCTTTTATTCCATTCTATATTATTCCAGATGATGGCCAGGTTGCTCACATAATAGACACCCATTGTAACGATCCCTCTTTGGATAGTTAATGTTTGGCGACGGGGAACGATACTTCTCTTCCTGTCTTTCTTCTTCTCTTTGTCTTACGATAGCTCTAGGCTTCTGCCTACGTTACCGATAGTACAAGACCCTTGTCTTCTACCGGTAACGCCTATCGTAAGCTTTCTTTAACTCTTCTTCGTAAAGCTCTTTTCTTGGCGTAATGATAACGTTGCAATAAAGGTAAAGATCGTAAGGGCGTTTTATATTCGTTAAAGTAATAAATAGGAAAAGTACTTAGAACAAAGCATGAAGAACCTATCTTCCTCGGCCGCATCGGCCTCCTTATATAGTGTTCTTCCCGCCTTTAGTCATGTGACCTAAAGTGGTCACATGTGCGAAACTAAATCATAACAAACTAATCATATGACCAAAGTGATCATGCTCAAAACCCATGACCTCATAGCAAGGTCATGTGCGAAACTCATAAACCAATCATAACGCAATAAACAAGTCATATGACTCGACTGAGTCATATGCACGAAACCCATGACATCGTGATGAGGTCATGTGTGAAACATAAATCATATGTGCAAGGCTTGCCTGTAAGGCACACTCGTAAGGCATACTCGTCAGGCGCATGTCCCATGACTCATACTTGAGCCATGTGCGAAAGCATCACAAATCCCACACATAACCAATCATATAACCCGAATAGGTCATATGCGTGAAACAATAACATACCTGTGACTCATAACCATGTGTCACGTGAAAAACCCTTTCCTCGCTAAGCCACGTTCATGACACCCATAGAGGTTTACTACCAATAAGCACTACCCAATATCAACACTTCCTGAAGTAAGTCTTAGTATTAGATTAAATGAGTGTCTTAGTATCTATAATGATTCTCCTGTACTAATATATTTCCAGGAGAATGGACTGTGGTTACATGGCCTATGAGCCTCCAGAAATGTCTGATACAATGTGTCCCTTCAAAGCAGTAGTACTCTGTCAGTCTTAGACTATGACCCTAGGAACTTAAAATAGGACCAGAGGAGCGGTATTAGCCACTAGTACTGAACATTACTACTTCTTCAGAGCTTGACTTCATGTATTGGAGTACTCTACATCAACCTGAGATTTGAATAATATAAGTAGTTCCACATAGTACAGTGACTAGACAAAAGTCTTGGTGATTGTCCCTTTTCACACTAAAAGAGGGTAAAATCTCCACTTTTCAATAGATCTTATCTCATTGAAAACTAGATCTCATTTTGCCAAAACTCCTGATTTAAAGTAATCTTATCTGTATACTATCTCATGATCCATGTGAACCATATCCATAAGTAGCTGAAGGTTCCACGTAGTTGTAAAGTTCTACCATCGCTTAAAATTCATAATTATCACCAATGTACCTACTTCACATCACCAAGACTTTTGTCTAGTCACTGTAACAATCTTTAACTTCTTGTAAAGTACTGTGTAACAAGTTACTTGCAAGGTAGGGTACCTTAGCTTTATAACAGGGTAAACTTTAGCCCAAGGTAGAGAGATTCTTACTTGATAATATTCTAACAGCAGATTGAGTTACTCTAGACAATCGGGTGACTCTACCTGGACTCAGTGTCGCACAATTCAGTGTAACTTCTAAATCCACCACTTCAGTTACCCAACCCAGTATGATAACCACTACTTTTTGTTAGTGATCACTAGTAAATGGAAAACTTGGTTAGGATGACAATGATTTGAATTGTTTATCTCAGGAACTCACATCTATTCTGCAGCCATCATAGGCATGAGCTATAAATACAATTTCCCATACCTGTTCATGACTAAGTATTGCAACTCTTTTGCTATCCTGTTACTTGTCATTTTTAGATAGCACTATCACATCATATATTAACTCTGTATCATGTACAATATCTTACATAATTTATCAGCTAGTACCTAAGTACTTTTAGGATGACATACTATGTCTAACAGAGCTACTTAACCAATACTACCATCACTTGTTAGACACATATCTACTTCCATTCCTATCATGGTAGTCTCTTGATACCAGTATAGGTATAGGTTTGGCTAACTTCAATAGCACTCTGTGGAGTCTCATTAGACCTAGTCTGAAGTCCTTGGTCAGGACAGCAGCAATGATCACGGTTGACCAGGCCAAATTGTGGGGTGGAAATTAGTACATTCATGTAAAGGATGAACTCTGGACCTGCTAGGCACAACCGGATCCTCAGGACGCCTAGGATGTACCCAGATTCTCAAGATGCTCTGGGCACATGTGACGCATATAATAGAACATTATTGTCAGGATGTACAGTCGTGTCTGAAAAGTTTTTGTACTCTTCACGGGAACACCACCACCATAATGAACCATCACATTAACTGGATAAAAACAAAAGAGAAAAGTACAATTTTAAAACTAATACCAATACAAATAACAAATATCAGTTTCCTCAAGCTACCATTTTGTGTGACCTCTATCTGCATTCAATACAGCCTGAATTCTCTCAGGTATTCTCTGAAGCCACTCATCAAATGTCTCTTGGGGAATCATTTCCCACTCCTACTTTGCTGCCTGAAATAATTCTGAAACACTATTCGGCCTTCTTCCAACCTTCGAGAATTGCTTTCCAAGGGCATTTTTGAGAATTGTGCAAGCACATTCAATACGGTTAAGATTTAGTAAGTTGGGGGGCTAAGGCAATCTTTGCTATATATAATCCACCTGTAATTGTTTGTTTTCTGGACCATTATACCATGATGCATTATCAGCAGCCCTGTAGATATTTTCAGGTGCATTGTGTATACCCTTTATAAAGGGTATAAGGTAGGGTTGATGGATTTCTGGTGCATATTAGGAGGCATTAAGACCAAGTCTATTTGCCTTGCTTGTCCTCTCCACTTGAGTACTCTTTCTGATCAGAATTAATTCTGTTCTTTCTCTATGCATCATTGCAGCATACACTCCTATATTGGTGCATCCAAACTTGAAGCTGGGCTTTAAGATCTTTTCTTCCAGCTCTTCACCTCGTCTGAGTCTGATCTTTCTCCCCACTGGATTTGGATCAAATTTAATTGTAGCTTTATCCATAAAGACAACCTATTTTCAAGCTCTTGTTCAGCTTCTCCTCATTCTAGCAAACTCCTTTCTCTTCTCCTCTTTGTCTTTTCCTCTAAAAAGGCTGTTTTCTAGGAATCTTAAGCTTAAAACCAGCCTCTGCAAATATCCTGTTAATAGTATGTTTTTCAAGTCCCACATTGGCTTTTTGGGTAATGACTCTGAGTGGTAAATGAGGATCAATA
>NW_003299108.1:0-21158 GCF_000151645.1 Tuber melanosporum
TTTCCGTTAGTAGCTTTATCGTCGCTAGCTTACCTTCTTTTAGACGAGAAGGCGAGAGGAAAAAGGGAGAGAGAGGGAGTTGCTAAACGAATTTAATAAATCCACTCGTCCGATCTGTTTGCCTATTCTAATCACACTTCTACTTCGTTCTCGTCCCCCACCCTTCTCCGCTCCCTTCACCCCTGTCGCTCGCTATTTCATTTCCTCTCTTTCTATTCTTTCTTTTCGCCATTCTCCCTCGGCACCGACGATAGCATAATCCAACCTTCCCTCAAATCTCAACTGTCCAGTATTTTCGCGGGCATTGTCTACTTTCACGTGCAGTAGGATCTATTTTAGTCTTTGCCGGCGGTCGCTGTTCGGCGCCAACCCCTCCGCCATGATGATGCATCAGGTGGATTACAACGTCGTATATGTGGACCGTCGGGCTCGGCGAGATAGAGTACAGCACCGGGATGATTTGTTGCCATCGCCTATTTCGTCCGGACCCGAATCATCGGATGGGAACGACGAAGCACAGAACGAAAACGAGGAGGTCATTCATAACCTACAATGTTTGCTTTCGGCCTTTAATTCTGGTTCGTATCCCACTTCCCCCTCCCCATTTCCTTTCCACTCAAGGTATGGAGAGGGGAGGTGAAGGGAAGAATAATTCTGATGGTGATGTTTTTAAAATAGTGACAATTTGTACAACTGGGACTTCCTGCGTATCGGTGCTTTCGGATGTCGACAGAAACGACCCGACGCCTACACTTGTTTTATTAGATATTCCATGGCAACCTCAACCGGAGGAGGATATCGTCGGTCATGAAGGGAGGCATGATTCCGGGATCGCTGCTGACATGCTATACGGGCTTCCCCTGCTGAAGTTTATCTGCAATGAGGTTGACGCCTTACGTATGTCGAGTTTGGTTGTCCCGGTTACCTTCTTGACCAATCGAGAGCCTGCAGCCGCCAATGGGACTCTTCCAAACCAAATTTGCTGGTCAACTACCGAGACGGAACGATGTTGCGAGGAGCGGGAGCTCAAGTGTATTGATAATGGTGCCGTTGACGTACTGGTTAGTCCGATTCCGAGGGAGAGGGCAAAGGTAATGTATATGCATTGCTATCGTGCTAGGAAGAATGTGCAAAAGTCACGTAGGGTCTCATGGGTTGGAATTGATGAGCAAAAGCCCGTACGGGAAGCGAGCGACTATGCTTATTTGAGGGAAAAGATGTTTGTCGAATGGCTTTTCCGCGGCACCTGGGGAATCGGGCGGCTAACGGTTTTAGGGTTTCGGAATTAATGACGGACATCTGTAGGCCCAAGAGGACAAAGTTGTTTTCCCGTGGAAGGTATGCTTACTTTTATCGTTGTGGTCCGTGTCTGCGGGGCCCCTTGACTGATAATATCAGCAGCCATATGCGTATTTCTTCTGGCAATATTGAAAAGATCCAGCTTGCCATTGGCAGTTGGAACTTTTCCGCCCATGATTTCAGTGACGAAGAGCTTGTGCATTGTGCTAAGCTAATGCTGGAGCACGCTTTGGAAATGCCGGAGGTCGAGGCTTATCGGATCTCGTCAGGTATGGTCACAAGCATCGCATGTTCCCACGGGATTTGAGTTTAATTGGTGGAACAGATCGCATCGTGGACTTCTTGACCGCGTGTCGGGCCGCATATAACCCAAAGATACCTTACCACAATTTTAGGCACGTGGTGGATGTTTTACAGGCCGTCTTCTATTTCCTATTACAATTGAGGGCCTTACCACCATACAGTCCGGGCGAGCCTGTGGGGCTTGGGCCACCGCCTGCTAGGAGCCTGAGCCACCTGCTCACGCCTCTAGACGCGCTTACTCTCCTGGTGGTCGCTGTTGGCCACGATGTTGGTCATCCTGGGGTGAACAATGCCTTCCTGATCACCCTGAAGGCGCCGCTCGCCCAGGTATATAATGATCGTTCTGTTTTGGAATCTTTCCATTGCGCTGCTTTCTCTCAGGTATTGCGGAGGTACTGGCCAAAGACAGTAGAGCTTAGGAAATCGATAATAGATATGATATTAGCAACGGATATGGGGTTGCATTTTGATTACATGGGGCGGTTGGACGAGATGAAGGAGAAAGTTCTGAAGGATGGTGGAATGGACTCGTTGAAAGACCAGGCTATCTCGGATTATAGGACCCTCGTCTGCGCTCTGCTAATCAAGTGTGCTGATATTAGCAATGTGGTTTGTTACCTAAAATTCCTTTTTTGGGAAGGCGCGTGGAATACTAATCTTTTGCAGGCACGAACACATGAGTGCTCTTCCCAGTGGGCTAAAATTCTGATTGAAGAGTTTGCCCGCCAGGCGACCATGGAAAGTGATCTTGGAATATCATCATCACCGGTCGCTCCGCCTGTCACTGGGTCTGTTCTTGCCCTTGCAAAGTCACAGGTGGGATTTATGACTTTGTTTGCTTTGCCTTTATTTATTTCCTTGAGCGAAGTTCTGCCAGAGATGCAGTTCAGTGTGGATGTCTTGATAGCAAACAAGGCGATGTGGCAAACAGAGATCGAAACCATCACCTCAGCATCGGATGGAATCGTGGATAAGATGTTTGGCAACAGCAATGGACCGGCGCCGGGATCGCTATCGACAAGCGCCGGCAGTAAGCAGGGTGGTGAAGATTTGGGGGACGGTCGGTTGGGCGGCAGCCACGGAACGCATGTTCTAGGGCCAGTGGTAATGGAGTCGTCTACCACTTTCCAATCATCAGGTAATCTTGGTGGAGGTGGAAGTGAGGCGCGCTTGAATGGTAATTCCCACCAATCTAGCCTTGGCTCATCACGAATTGATTCACCACCAAGGTCAGTTCTGGCTCTTGAACCAGGCGTTCAAGCGTCGGCTGAACAGCCTACGGTCACGGTTGTGGTGACGCAACCGAAAACGCTCTCGCCTGACCCGCACGCGCTCCTCGACGAGAAGAGGCCCACCCATCAGTATTCATCCGAACATCTTGGAACCCAGGAACCCCCCGAACAGGACATCCCCGATCGCCCCAGGTCGAGCCCACCGGATCTGGGCGACCACTCGAGTGAGCACTCGTGCTCGAAGGCCTGCTGCGGACCGACGGCTGTTGTGTCGACAAGCACGATACAGCGCCGTCCGTCCAGCTTTTTCAAGAGAGTCAAATTATGGAAGAGTTGGCGGAAGGAAACAAGTGAAGCATGACTACATGGCAGTGACAATAATAACCACGGCGATGGCAAAAACAATAACAGTAGCAATGGTAATGGCAACAAGGAGGGCACGGGGGGGATATTCTTTGATTCAAAAGCAATATCTGTGCAAGAAATCTCGTCCCCTCTGACCCCAACGCATCCACTCGCTCCACCGCCCTTCGAACACCCGCTTCCACCACCGCCTCCACCTCCAACACTTCTACCGACTCACGTGGTGCAAATGCTCGGCATCCGAAAAAGAAAAAGTTTTCATTGTTTCTAGTTCCTCTTTTTTGCCCTTGTTTTTATTTCCCGCTAACAAAACCCTTTGCTTAGACCTTTTTTCCTCTCTTTTTCTTCTCTTCTCTTTAAAAGGAGGGTTTTTCCGGTTTTTTTCCTTTCTGTTATGGGTCTGGTGTAGGTCTTTGTTCTTTAGGCGTTCTTTCCTTCTTCCTTTTTATATCCTTCACTGCCCCTTTTTGTGCTATTCCCAACCGCTCACCCACAGCGGGAAACGAAAACTTGCCACTGGATTTGGGCATTTTGTTCTTCCTTCTATTCTATTCCTTTTCCGTTTCGTATCGATGGGCTGGGATTAGAATGGGTTGGCTTTGCTCGGGGACTGGTGGGGACAGGGCGAACCGGGGGACGAAAGAGGGCTGGACTACTACTACTTGTTTAGGCTGGGTTGAATATACTATTCTATGATTTTTTGCTGACAGACACAATCAATCTGATATTTTCAACCTATTCTTGTACTGTACACTCTTTTCTCTTTCTCTTTTCTTCCAAGCTCAACGGAGGGATGGGCGGGTGGGTGGAAGGTGTTTAGCATGTGACCATGATCGGTTGATTGGATGTCTTTTCTCCCCTCATGTTGTGTATTTGTAGGACAGGGTAGGGCTATTTCTGTGGTTTTGTGATGTGGGTGGGGTGTATAACTGCCTGTGCTGACGGGTTGTTTTATATATGGGGTCGGGTGTTCTGTCCCCCCATTTTTTTTGTGGATTTGGTCTGATTCATGGATTGTCACTCGGTTGCTTGATTGGGTTGGACCATGAAGGCGGCTTTGGGTGAGCCGGGGGAGGGAGAAGGGACAATGCGTTGAAGGCGCTATGGGTTGCATATATACCATAACTATCAAAATGGCTATCTTGTGGCATGACAATTTACAGGCACTTGAGTAGTGTGGAGGGAGATTTACCCTCATGTCCTGGTTACCCCACCCTGTAATAGAGCTGGTATGATAGGTGGGTAGCTCAAGAAGGTTGCGATGCTGGCTCTGATGTGGTGGCTTCGGCTGGGCACTATGACATCTATTATCAAACACGCACTACGTCAAGCACACAAGCACACCATAATCCCACCTCCATCGTACACGTCACGATTCATTTAGCTCGTGACGGGGAGAATAGTGTGCCTGCCTGCTGCCTGCCCGCCTGCCCGCCCGCCTGTTTACTTGCCTGCTCGCCCGGGGAACACGCACGAGGGAAGAAGTCTATCCTATCCTATCCTATCCCGTGGAATCTCCAATGACGGCCCTGCAAGTATCGAAACAATCACACACCCCATCCATGCCTCTCCCTACTTGTACACACCAAACCCTGCCTCCCACAACGAACCCCACCAGCACACCCTGCCAGAAGTATACTTACCGATCAACTAGCCAACCAATCCACGAAACATGCTTTCCCCGTACGCCCACACCAAAAAACCAAATTTAATCTTGGAGTTATCAGAATGGAAAGTATTCCGTCGAACACAAACGGAATCACTTGGTTATAAGGGTGGCTGGTGGTAGTGAAGTAAGGTGAGACAAGGGACTGCGGGGGGGAGGTTTCCCCTTTCCCTTTTCCTATCTAACTGTGTTGGTGATGGAGGATGGATCATTGGGTATCACTCGTGTGTGCTCGAGCGGTTGGATTCGGGAAAGTTATTATGACGATAATTAGGAATTAGGAGTGAACGGAGGTGAGTTTGGGTTTCTCACTTTTTTATTTTTTACTTTTTTTACTTTTTTCACCTTTTTTTCAGTTCTATTTCCGTCCCCCATTCTCTCTCTCCCATTTTTCCGGTTTCTCATCTCTCTGCTTGTTTTTTTTGTTGGGAGGTGTTTTGTGCTAGGTACTGGGGAGAGGAATGGATGGATGGATGGATGGGTGTTTTTTTTTTTTTTTTTTTGTTATTTTTTGCTTTGTGCATGCATGGTAAATAGATGACCTCTCTCTCGCTTCCTTCCTTTCTCTACTGCATCCTGGAAGTGGTAGTTTTGTGGTGCGCTAGACCGTTAGTGACTCCTCGGTGCCGGGAATTGCTGACAGGATTCGAGTTCTAGAGCATCGGATAGGTGTGTCATGTGTGTGTAGGGGGGAGGGGAGGGGGGGGGGTATTATAGTGGTGGTAATGGTCTTCACTGCGGTATCCAGCTGGAGCTTAACTCGAGCTGGGGAAAACCTTATGATGATGAAATGCCTATCGTACCCGGTTGAGTTCTTTTTTTTTTTTTTTTTTTTTTGAATCTCCTATCTTTTCTCTCGCTCTCCCCAAAGAAAACAAAACGATCAAAAAATAAATGAATATTATCATACAGGATCGCTTCTAGTTCGTACCCACTTTCCCTATACGAAAAACGTGTTTAAGTTAGATGGGTAAGATAACACACCCCCACAGCTATTATCTATCACAGAGAGTCAAGTACCGTAAGTGACTCCGACCTAAAGAGGTACGATACTCGGATAACCTACGAGTACTCACCTACCTAGCTATACCTATGTCGCATACATACTCACCCACCCATCTCACACAAGAGCGATTCATTCAAAAACCAAGAATTAATCACTGACGGAAGAAAGAAAAAAAAAAAAAAAATTCTGGAACACCCCCCCCCCTTAAACCGTTTCTTAAAAGTATAGTATACCGGCTCACGCACCGGCCTTGCAGATGGTTACGTGGAGGCACGGTAACTCAACTCCCGCGTTGCGGGGAGAGAGAGGAAAGGGGGAGGGGGGGGAGTTATCAAGAATTTGACAAGGGGAGTTATATATATAAGTAAAAATTTTGAGAAAGTCTTGGCGAACACGGTCTTGTGTTTATGGTGCTGTAATGTGCTAGTACAGTTGTGGTATCGCTTTTGGTGTATGAATAAATTAAATTTTTTTTAACCTCTCCTTTTTTTTCTCCTTTAACTCGTATTTCTCTCTCGAGGAAGAGCTAAATTATGATGGGTGGGTGGGTATTATTAGATAATATGGAGGTTTTTTGATTTCATCCCGTTTTTCTGGGGAAAAACACTTTTTTATTTTATTTTCAATGTATCCAACCTATCAGTACTCGTAGACTACATGCAATTCCACCCGCTAACTTAACTTATACGACTTATTATTATTGTTATCACAACGACCCCACCACTCGGCACCTCATACCAGTACTAGCGAGAATAATGGACGAGGTTAGGTGAAGTAAGTAAGTAAGGATCATATCATACCGGCTTTGACGTAGTCTAGGTAGTTAGGTAGGTAGGTAGGTAGGTAGGTAGGTAGGTAGGTAGGTAGTCTACTAGGTGGTGAGCTTTCCGGGAATGCAAGGACTTGGAAACTCTAGAGAGAGATCTGTGTGGTCTTTTTTCTTTTCTTTTTTCTTTCGTTCCGCGGAGTGTATGGTGGGTGGTGGTTGGTAAAATGGTGGGGTAAATTCTCTTTTTTTGCTTGGAATGTCCGGCGTGCATTATGGATGGGAGGAGGAGGAGAAGGAGAGGTTGGTTAGGGAGGGGGGGAGATCTGGGATTCGTTTGTGGGGGTTTGTTGTAGACTTGTTGGGCTTGAGCCTTGGTTGGTTGGTTGGTTTCGACCCGTTGCTGCGATCATTTCTCTGGTCTGGGGTTGCCGTAAGCGTGATAGTCTAGGTCTCTCTCTCCGGGGGGATGGGCTGCGTTATCGTGCTTATATCCGCCACGCTATGATGCATCGGGTTAAGAAGGAGGTCTATCTCACTGTAAAGTACTATATGTGCTTTCTTCTCTCAGAAAAGGGTATCCGTCCTTTTGGTGCTCGGTCCAAGAGATCTGGTTAGGAAAATGACGGGATCCGGAAGGTATCCTTCCTTAACTGGAAATTTGTTACAAGGGTTTCAAACTGAGACCTATTCCACCCACCTCCTGGCCGCTCTGACGAACCAGGGGGTAGGAGCCTACTCGCTGATAATTGGCACAATCGGAAACGGCCGCTGGCCCGTTTGGAAGTGTCTGATTGCAACTAATACATTATAAAGCGGTACTGTAATACTACGCTAATTTACATAATAGCCGTGGCCCAACACGTGTGGTGTCACAAAGAATGCGGTCCAGAGTATATGGTAATTGGAAGCTATTTACTTATTTCCCTGGGGGCCTGCGTTGTTTCGGTGTAACGACCAGTATTGCGGTCCGATGAGCGGGCGGTAATGCGCGACGCGGGAAGGAGAACAGGCCGAGAATGTACTATATGTGCGGAGATATCTCCGGGGGAAGGGTTCCAAAGCCTGGCGGAGGGAAGTCCAACCTAAAACCTATGCGTATTGTACAAGTATCTTATTCATATCTGGCACAATCCAACCAGGGCCCAAATCCCGAGATAGCCAAAAGCTTAAAACCGAGCTGGAGTGACCCTTCGTTCTAAACACCTTCTAATGCCTCGAATAACCGGGATGATATCAAGCATGTATCAAGTCCTCCATGCACGACGCGGACATATAATCCGCCCGGAAGTGTTTGGTAATGGACCTGACGTCAATCTCGGCACGAAAAGAAAAGTATTCCTTCAACTGGCAAAGATGGAGAGCCTCGCAGTTGTACACACTAATGCCTTTTTTCAAAACAAAACAGGAAAACCAACCAACCCCCTATTTTCCTCGACAAGTCCCCACAGGGTGATGAAGAGCAAGAAAGTCACAAACAAATTGATCACGAACGAATTGGTCGCGCATGCGCGGGAAATGTTTGACATTCTAAGGTCGCGTCCACCATTAATCCGTCATGCCATACCCCAGCCAAGTCAATTACTAAACTCCGCCCGAAAAAAAAAAAACCTGAAAGAGAGTCGGACCGTAAGATGTGTTTAGGCGGTCTCGCGTTTTCCCTCCTTGAGCTCTTTCTGTCGAGGAGTTAGTCACCGTTCGTACGAGCCCGTAGGATGCGGTTATTGGGGAGGGGGGTATAGATAGAGAGTGGGTGTACCAAGGCGTTCATAGTTCCGTGAAGAGCATGTCTGGCAACTCTATTAGCACGAGCGTCCATCAAAGGAAATTGGCAAGTAAGGCAAACCTGTGGTTCCTTCGGAATTTAGGATCGGTTCCCTTCAAGGAAGGATATCTATAGGTCTTTGGTTTCTTGATACCATTCCTGTGCGCTATTTTCCACCAACATCAAATTAGTTCCTCGGACCTCGCAGATCCCGCCCGAGCGAGACTCTCATGGAAATACCTTTCGCGCTGTTGTTATGCTGAGACGAGTTCTTAGACTTGGCCATTACGTGAGGCGGATGATAGCAGATGTGTTGTTGGTGATGATGCTTTTGCTTGTTCAGCGTTAGTATGAAGGTATGAAGGTTGGATTGGCAGTTGTGTGGAGGGAGTTGGTGTGGGGAGTCACAGTTAGGGCTTGGGCCCTGTGGCTAGTTGTGGGGTTGTTCGGTCTTGAAGTCTTGGCGGGACTAGGTTGCACAAACTGGCGAGCTGGGTCCCATGATATGCAGCCTTAACCTTCGGGTTCGGAGATTCAAGTATGAGGATCGTTACTGGGGGCTTCGCTTGACGATCACCACGAGGTTATAAGCAGAAAGTGATCCCTGATCTCTAAGCTAAGGTAATTTGAACCCTGGTTATGAGGGCGTGGATAGTCTGCCATAGCCCCCGGTATTGATATTGGGCTTGTCACCATCGTATTCAATGTGTTCCTGGATATCAATTGGGATTCACGATTTCTAGTAGATTTCACTTACGGGCGACACTGGATCTGACTATTTCTTTTTTTTCTTTTTCTTTGGCACTCGGCTAGCATGCTCTTACATTACTTTCCAATTCACCCAGTATCAAATAGATATCCAGCCAGTAAAACCCCCGCTAATAAAATAAATAAACAAAAACAAAACTATGAAGGCAAGCAATCATCTCTATCATAGAAAAGCAAAAGACTGTCTACCACCTATCATACATGAACCTAATCCCCTAAATTTTCACAACAAGCGGTAGAGTACCGGCAGCTTTAGCTAACCGCTTTGCCCGCATCTTCTTGAACCATCGGAACAACAGGATGAAGATCAATTCCATCCTAAAACACCCAAGTCAGCACCTATCCAGAAATACCAAATAATTTCCATGTAACCTTACCTCTCCTTGCTCATCATGAGAACACCCTGGACTAATAATCCTTTCACAAGCTGGGGTCCAATACCCTTGAACAGTCCCAGAGCCCCCTCCTTTTCAACAATCACCTTCATAACTTCCCCGAAGCTCTTGTATGCCTTCCTTCCTGGAGGAGGAGCACTCTGCAGCCCAACCTTGGCTACAATCAGTGGCTGGGTAGCTAGTGTTGCCAAACTTTTGCTAAGAGCACCGAGCAAGAAAGCCTCCCCAGGGCTCAACCTATCCCTTCCATTAAACAGAATCTGCTTCAATCGTTGGTAACACCCGTATGTGATCGCAGGATTAACAACCAATACAAGCGAAGCTTTCAACCCACGCCATAAACCCGATACACCATCTTCGCCGATGACTTCTTGGGCGGTAGCGAACAAACCAAGTGGTTCCGCACTGTACGGGCGGGTCTGTTGTCTGGTTGTCACGACGGCAACGGGGATAGTAAACAGCTGCGCTAGGGCTCCCGCTACTGCTCCTAGAGACAGTTCAACGGCGGTAGAAAGTGCACTGGTTGTCGATTTGCTCAGGTAGAAGTTCCGAACGAGAGTGTACCAGTAGAAATATGCGAAATTTGTGCTCGCAACGCCGATTAAGGAACCTATCATTCCAGTGTAAAGCCCATTGACGCCACTCTTTGCAATGATCTTCTGAATCGCGTCGATGGCGGAGGTGTAAATCTCCCCTTCTTCCTCGTCACACCTGGGAGAATTCCGGTTAGACTACTGTTCTCTGAGTGGAACC
This sequence comes from Tuber melanosporum, assembly GCF_000151645.1. NCBI lineage: Eukaryota > Fungi > Ascomycota > Pezizomycetes > Pezizales > Tuberaceae > Tuber > Tuber melanosporum. The sequence continues at coordinate 10,317 of NW_003299108.1, forward strand.
TATCTACAGTAAGAGGCTTACCTTGTCACATCCCCATTCTCCAACGACTTCTCGGTGTTTTTCGGTTTTCGCTTGACCTGAACCTGAACCTGAAGCTTTGTCTTTACTCTACCAACACCCCCCACCCTTCATTAACCTCTCATTTTTCTAAGTATTCCTACCCCACAAAAAAAAAAAAAAAGACCCAGAGAGAAGAACGTACATATCCAAGGGATAGACCGCAGCGTTCGCCAATACCGCACCTGTCGCACCTGCAAGAGCATACCCCCAGCTCGGCAGCGGGGTTTCCTTTGATTGCCCTGCCATCGTTTTGTAGAGAGCGTGCGGGAACAAAGAAAAGGAGAAATGAAGGCTATGATAAGGGCATCCGCACGGGCCCAAGAAAGCTGGTTGATGCGGACCCGCGCGGTACCGAGGTTGCTTGGGAATGTCTCGTGGGCATGTCCAAACTATGTCATTGTGGCGTTAACAGGGGGGATTGCTTGTGGCTTATGCGTGAAATGGGGAAGATATGAGTGAGATTGTGTGGGGCGGTGGTTACCCGGTACCGAGAGCTGCTCAATTACTCTGGGTAGTAAGTGTCTTGCAGACTCGAGGCTCGAGTATTTGATCGGCGGGTAGGGATTAAGAAAGTTTGTATAGTAGGCCATTTGCCCCGTAAACTCTTTGTCCAACACTGGGGGCTGCTGGGAGTGTATGTTTGCGAGTGAGAGCGTACGCTACTATTGTGGCGGATACCGTAGTGTGCAACGTTCGGTAAATTATCTTATAACCTTAGCCGGAGTCGGGTCCTACAGCCAATAAATTTAGCGTGGCGCCAAGATGGCCACAAGTACTGAGTACGATACCGTAGACTACCCGTAGATCACGATACGATATCAGCGATTACCTAACCCTAAGACTTCACTCTCCATAACTTACTGCAGCGATCATTTCCGTTGCAGCGAGTCTACTATGATATCAGAGTTTCTGTTCTAGGACTATCCCAACACCAAAATTCAAGCTATTTGAGCGCAGAAGGGATAAATGTCACCCTTTTGGACGTCGTGAGGAAAGCATTACTGTCGATGCTTGTTAGACGCAATGATCTTTGGAAAAATATTACTCATGAATCTTTCTCTGGCTTGCGTGGGGTAGCAATTAAAAAAGCTGTTATAGCCTGTCACTAAAGCTTCCGAAAATGGTGTTCTCATTTACTTACACTTGTTAAATGAGAATATAGAGTGATAATGGTATCGGGCTCGTTTGGGTGATTTGGGATTCATGGGTTGTCGGAGTGTCACTTTCAGTGTCCTCACAAGATCTACCCCTCATGATACTTCAGGGGCGATACCTCATGCTACTATTTATCCTCGAAAATCGTGAGCGCTTGCTAGATTGTAGCAAAGATTGATCAATTACTGTAGAGAGTCAAGTCTCAGGTACATAACAACCGTCCCTTAGCGTATCATGAGGAACTGTAAAAGATCGAAAGGTAAAATAAAACACTATGAAACAGCGTAGCTACTACCTAAGGGAAATGGGGTAATAGTAGAAGGGGAGGCACGCTTCAGTCATTTATCGTAATGATCTTCCAATTCTAGGAATTTCAAAAACCACAGAATTAATGCTGTTCAAGTCCACCTCTAAGTTTTTCTCCGAGTTTCCGCAGTAGCTTGCATGAATTCAGCCCAGTGAGACTCAATCCTAGCCCTTTTTCGATCCCTGGCTTTAAGTTGCCACTCCGCAAGGTTTGCCATGAAGTTCCTAAGTGCGGCTTCTAGGCTTTCGCGTGGTGAATTCAAGTTAGTATATTCCTAAATAAGTACATCTGCAGCCATAAATAATGGAGGGGAAATTCCAATCGTACATCTTCTTATCCTTTGGGTCGAGGTAATTGTATTTGCCAGGGGAGGCTTCAGCAAAGTAAACGGGGCCTAGATTTTCCATAAGGATCTTCTCAAGAAGTGCAGTCTTGGAACCGGCCCAGGGCGGAGGTCTATTGCAGAAAAGGGGCATGTTGTTAGCAAGATATTCACGGAGGACATCTCGAATGGTGTAAGTTGCCAAGATGGAGACATCCGCGCGCAGAGAGAAGAGCTTCATCGCTTTGTTCAAGCGGTCTGTAAGAGTGTGAGAACGGCGTCTCCCGATACCTCCGTTTGTAGTGGGCATCCCGAAGTCAATGATGAAGAGTGGAATGAGTTAGTGCGAATATCTGTTTAGAATTTGTTGTGTGTCAGAGTATGGCGTTGGGACGGAAAGGAAGGGGGTGTAGTGTTACGATAAAAAAGGAGGGGGATAAAGAAGGTGAGTATTATACGATAAGAACTAGTAGTGCCGGGTTTACCCTTCCGTAGATTTCTGGATTCAAGCGGAACCGCCCTTCTCCTCTTTCATTATTATAATTTATTTCTTATAAATATTATTATAGTAACATTGCACTCTCTCCTTCTCTAGTACTTGAAGTGAGGGAAATAAGAAAAGAGATGCCTAACTTACTTCTGGTGTTGGGAGCATTGCTATCATCTTGGAAGGGGATGCTAGCCTGTCGACTTTCGAGTCTGGAGCTAATTCTTTTTCAATTGGGAGTACAATTAATATATTCTCCTGGCTGTTTGGATTGCCAAATACGTATGTACTGAAAATGTGCGTTTTTCCGGCCGGGGTCAATGTATTCGACTTGGAGTTCTTATGGACTTGAAAGGATTAGGGGAGAGAAATTCATCTTCCTGTCATTCATTTCCAAGTATGTTGAATAGCCTATGTATAAAAAGGAAGCAGATATCCGTTGATCCTAAATAATGTTATTCACAAATATTTTCAAGAACCATCCTCTCTCTCTGCGCTTCGGAAACTGCTGTGGAGGAGGGTCATGGTTAGTGGGGTATTTTCTGTCGGTCGATGGGGTTTTACCCTGTGGAATTTCCTGTTTGGGAGACGTCTTGACGGGCAGGATTTCCTCCCTTATGCCCGTCTCATGTTTACAAGTTATACCGCATCCTTTTCACATCAGTTTTAATCATGCCAATCATCCATCTAAATCGGTTTTGACTCCAACTCTTTTGCTTCTTCTTTTATACCGTATTATGTTCTATGATATTATCAAGTTTCTATAAACTAGTCCAAAACAGATTAGTTTATAGCATAATGTTTCATTAGCTTTAATTCAAATATCGTAAAAACTCGAGTAATTGGACACTGTGCAAGACGGTTAAATTAAGGTGTGAAACCGCTGCTCATGTCTTGAAAGTGTCTTTAAGGTAAAAGAAAATTATAAATCAAAAACATCAGAACCTTACCTGAACCTCATAATATTGTGATTCCTGAACAAAATGTAAACCAATACACAATTAATTTCTAAATCACATTCTCTTTATCTAACAAAATATATTTCATAAAACCAGCAGCCTCCAGCCAGTATCCTCATGCCATCTCAGCCCTATGGCCGTTTACGCATTCAACCCAATCTCCCTCCACTGCCAGCAGAGCGATTATATGCAGGCATAAAAAACAAACAGGGCTAAAGAGGAAGCCACTAGGGCAGCTCTTAAGGTTAGGGGAGAGAAAGGTAGCAAACCTATACTGTTCCTATACAGTTAATTTTAAGTTATGTGTACTATCTTATTGGATGAGAGAAAACATGCAAATCAACTCAACTAAGGTATGCGAGCCAATAAGAGCAAAGATTACCTGGAGGTTTAATATTCTAGTGACAAATCTGTCAGGCTGGAAGAAAGTGAAGGAAGAGGGAAAGTTTGCTGTAATAAGAGGAGGTCAGTGGAGAACAATGGGAGGAGGAAGGGGGAGGATGTGGCCTGAGATAGAGAGAGAGCGTTTTGAAAGATTCTGGGAATGAAGGGCATTGGAAAGGCCAGTCCGACGGGGCTGGTTTCAACGAGTAAGCTGAGACCTTTTTCTCAAGCACTATCTGAGTGCTGATGGCACTGTAAGTACCTACACCTTCTCAAATAGCTGGTTTCGCTGATATCTGTCATGCCATCAAATTAGTCTGCACTTATCCACGAATAAAGCAAGTCAACTCACTAGTGAATTTGTTAATATGATAGTTAGTTGGCTACAGTTTAATTGTCATATCTTCCAAATCCACCTAAATGACAATGTGAGTAGGGAACTACTTACCTCTCACCAAGTTGGTCATTACAGGTTACAGAATATCTGTGACATGGATCAAACACTGATTCTATTGGAATACCTAGAAGGCCAAACCTACAATCAGATTGGTGACAAAACTATCTGGATCTAGGCCAGCTGTTCAGGGTGGGATAAAAGACAACGGACTCTGCAACTTACTATTTTGTAGATTGGGTTCTATGAGTTAAACCTCTCCTCTTCTTCTGTGACTAAGGAACTGGCCCCACCATGAACTCAGAACAAGCTTAATATGATGATCAGGTTGTTGTAAAATTCAACCTGACTAGATATGCCAACTTGAGCAACTCATTCCTGTTCTTGAAGGTCAGCCCACTCTCCTTACAATATATTTTTTTTCAGGACATAAAACTGAAGAGGTTTTGGATACCTTTGCTGCCCATGATATTAAATCAAGTGTAATACCTGGAGGCTGTACAGGGCTTGTACAGCCTCTTGATGTATCAATCAACTGTTTCTTTAAAGATATAATTAAGGTTAGTACATATATATTCAAGATAAGAGAAGGGAGAAAACTTATCTTTTTTTGTTTTTCATCTGTTTCATATGGGAGACAATGGATGAGCAGTTAGCAATTGTAGAGAATGTGGAGGAAAAGGCACTGAAAGAGGGGAGAAGACTTACTGGGAGTATGATAGGTGGGAGGAGAGTAGTCCTAACATGTGTAGTTGTTGAGGCGTGGGAATGCTTTTCAACTGAGACGATGGAGGTAGTTTACTGGGCCTTCTGTACTATTGGTCTCTTACTCCCCATTGATGGGAGTGAGGATAATGAAATATCTATAAAAGGATTAGCAAATCATGATCATGTAGAAGGATTATGGGATAGGGAGAGGGGATCAATGGAGGAGAATAAGATTGTTGATAGATTGGATAGTAGTGTAGAGAAAGAAGAGCTAGATTTTCACTATGAATAGATTGCCAAGTCTTGGTGAGACTTATATGTGTGAATTTCACGCTGATCTCTTGGCAAAATATATCTTAATTTAACTGTCTGGCACAGTGTCCAATTATTCGAGTTTTTACTGTAACAAGTCAATCTCCATTATAGACTAACAATAGTATATGAAACCTAAATACAATGAATTTAACTATAATATGGTTATTAGAGTCATTGTAATTTATTATCCTATTAGTATGCTTTATTTTTCCCTGAAAGTATAGTAGATGGACATAATATCTTGGTAATCATCTGGTTTCTACATACTTATCTAATTATATAAACTAATAAAAGTTATAGTAACTAGGGAAGTAAATCATAAAAGTGTTATACATTCTACATAGTAAGAAAGAAATCTATAGAAATATAAAAGATAAAAAAAAACACTATTAAGAGCTTTTATACTATTATTTTTCTGTGATAACTACAGCTATCAAAATTTAGTATAGTATAATGAAATTCTGTTATATTCTACCAAGGTAACTAGCTTGATATTAGTTCTCACCTACTAAGGACTCTTCCAAGTAGTGCATATTTCCTTTACAGCTTAGTTAGTACTCAATTGAGTACTGTTAGGTAGAGATAATCTGATAGACTTCAGAATTGTCTGGGCCAAGTAAGATTCATTTCTGTAGATGGAGATTGCATAGAAAGGCTTGAGTTCACTTGTTTTGTTTATAACTGCTAAGAGCGAAATAAATTTGGTAAAGTAAGATAGAATCATAAAACAATATTATATTGTTAAGGTTACTTCTCCGTTGCTTGATGATATTTAAAGCTTGGAAGGTACTTCGATATTTATATTCCACATTTGAGTGTTTGCGGACTATATTTATTTATTATACAACTATGTACCTCTCTGATTATAACTCGCAATATCAGGTATTCTTAAAAGGAATGAATAAAAGGAGACCCTGAAAATCACCACAACCTGTTTGGCAATTATGAGATAACTAACTTGGAACTATACTGTTCCCAATAGTAGTTATTTGATCATTAGAGTCATTTAGACTTATGGCCTACTTCTCAAGTCGGACTGAGTTGGCCCCAATTTTCTCTATCTTTGATGAAATGATCAGTTTCATCTGCGGGTTGCATCTGCGAAGGTAGTTATAATCACAATCTTTTTAGGTCACCTGACTTTAAACCTTCATAACTCCTTATCTAACCCATAAATATCTTCCATAAGACTTCCTACTAATTCACAGAAAGCTAATCCACAGGATTAATACTTATTCCCTCAGTTGGCAATACTTAGTTGCTCTGGGTAATAGGATTTCAATCACTGTTGTAGTATTGGAAGTTATCCTCTTAACTACAATGTATTATGAAACCTAGTTGTAACACTCTGTCATGTCCATTTGCTTCTATAGTAGTATCACTCAGAGTTCTAGACTCTTCTGGATATTGTAGGGTGGATATGAATATATTGGTCTCTGGCTGAGATTCTTTACCATTCGATACTATCTCTTTATGCGAAAACATCCTGTTAATTATGGCTCATGCCAAAGATATTACATTTTTGAAGCCTATTAGCCTTCTGAGTAGTTGATGTATTTACTCTGTTCTACTTCTCAGATCTAGCCGAAGGTCTCCTCTCATTTATTCTGCGAACAGGATCCGGTCGGAGAGACGGCAGCTATGTATACAGTATTATTCTGATACCTTCAATTCTGTATTATTATAGTCCCAGGACAGAACTAAGATTACTATGTATGATATTGTGTGGGCCCCATCAGGGGACCAGAGGGTGGTGTTGGAGACCAGGTATTCTGATTCTGGGTGAGATTACCCTACTTAGGATATCTCCTAGGTATCGGATCCTGGTATTCCTAATAAGTACATCTCATTTGATTAGGTGTACTGGGATCCAATACCTAGAAACCACTCTAAGTAGAGTAATCTCACTTGAAATTGGAATTTCTGGTTTCCAACACCCTCCTCCAACCCCCTTAGGGGGCCTATGCATCATTATTCTTATCTAACTTAGCTGTGTCCTATAACTATAATGCCACAAAATGGAAGGTGTCAGAATAACATTGTATATGTTACTACCATCTATCTGACTGGATCCTGTTCATAAGATATATAGGAGGGCACCTTCAGCTAGATCTGAGAAGTAGAATGGAATAAATCTATCAACTACCTAGAGAGTTACTACACTTTAAAGATGGAACATCTATGATATAGGCTGTAGCTAACAGGATCTTTTCACACAAAGATATGATATTGAATGTTAAAAGATCTCTATAAAGCACCAACACATTCTCATCTACTCTATGATAATTAGAAGAGTTTAGAACTCCTAGGAAGTACTACTGAATAATCTAATAGACTTCTTAGAATGTTGCAACTGGGTTTGGGAATGCATCATAGTTGCGTGAATTATCATCATTACTGAACAATGACCAAAGTCAGGCTACTTAGGACAATCAGGAGTTGCCAACCAAGGGATTATCTACCAATCTGGTAGCATGACTCTCTGCAAATTAGTAGAAAGTCAGCAGCAGAATATATGTTAGTTGGGTTAGGAATTAAGAAAGTTTAAAGTTGGTAACCTAGAAAGGTTGCATTTATGACTACTCCTGCAGATATGACTTGTGGATGAAACTGATCATTTGATCAATAAGGGAAACAATTGGGGCCAACACAGTTTGACTTGAGAACTAGGATATAAGTCTAATTACTCTGAAGATTAGACCATTACTAATAGAAATAATACAGTTCTCAATTGACAAAATAGTAATTACTAAAGAGGGTATAATAGTTTTTAGGGTCTCCAAGTATTCGCACTTCTGGAAAATACCTGATATTGTGAGTTACTGTTAAAGCGGTACATGATTTATATGAGAAATAGATGTAGTTAATGAATACTCTGATGTAGATAAATATCAAAGTGCCTCCAGAACTTTTAGACATCATTAAGTAACAGAAAAGAGATCTTAATAATATAATATTGTTTATATGATTCTATTCTATTTTACTTCACCTTTTATAGTCATAAATGAAAGGAGCAACTCCTTAAGCCTTCCTAGACAAATCTCTGTCTATAGAGCAAATCTCCATTGGTCAAGATGATTCTTAGTTAATACAGATCGTCTCCGCCAAACAGCTAACCTGGAGCAGTTATTGAAAACCTTTGACAAGCCTTGGGAAATTAGTTTACACTATTGTAACACTATCTTATTTCTCTACTAATGTAGCTAGCTTGATATTAGTTCCTGTCTATGTAGGACTCAACCTAGTAGCACATATTTCCTTTGGCACTTAGTTAGTACTCAATTCAGTACAAATTTTCTTTTGCTTAATTGTACCCTTCACTATACTAATCCTCAGCTGGGTATTCTCCCTCTCTACTGTTCTTACCAGACTAGTACCCCAGTAATGACCACTTGTTTTATCTTGTTTGGATTTATTATTTGTTTTATTAGTTTTATTCTATTACTTCAAGTCTGCTTCTTTAGAACTTTAAATGATTTTCTTTTACTACTATGTTAGCATAGTTGAATGTTTTTCTTAGATATTACATTATTGTTATATTTTCTAGTTACCATCTTTTGTATTTAAAGAGACTACAGTTTCTTAAGGATTTAGTCCCTCAAGCTTCACAGCAACACTCTTCTGAATATACTATAAGTTGAACTGTCACTTTAGATTTTCCTCTACTCCACTACTATTAAAAAAGAATTCCATAAAATTTCTCCCTCCTATCCTTATAGTGTTCAGAAATCTCTTTAAAGCTCTTAAGATAATTGGGATTAAGTTTCAACTGCCTTCTTGTAAGAAAGAGCTAGACTCAAGATTAGAGGTAGGAGGAGACTCCCTTAGAATATATTATGTGGAAGACATTGCTGAGGAGATGTTACCAAAACCATCTTTGATGTCTAAAAACTGGATAGATACTGCAAGCCTAGTATGATAAAATGCCTAACTAGAAAGCCCACATTATTATTATTATTATTATATATTCATTATTAAGGTACATGAACTCACTTGTAGTACTAGTTATGGTATAAATAAAACCATTACTCTCTAGATCTAGAGAAAGCCTGTACTCCCAAGACTCTCTGGTATGGGACCAACCACAGACACTATAAGAACAACTACTCAAGTGCTCAGTGTGCAGACTTCACAACTTGAACATGAAGTGATCTCACCTAGAAGTTAACTATATGCTTAAAAAGATTCCTCACCTGAAAGAAACTCTCACCACTAACTACTCATAGCCAACAGGAAGGAAACCAAACAAGCTAGGCAGGAAAGTATAAGGAAAAAGTCTACATATAAACTACGGAGGAACTATAAAGGAAAGTATTAACTGCCTACCGAACTGCTGAACTACTGTATATAACACTACTACCAAAGTGGATGGCTAGTGAAAGGTCCGAGGACTGATGCCTCCAACCAGCTGAGCTATGGAGGCAGTCCAATACTATTATCAACCAGCCAAGAACAAGAGGGCCTTAGTGTATGGCTTAAAGAGTGGATGGTTGGCAGAGGGGATGCTGTCCAGTGGTAGAATACCAATAAAAAATTAACCGCAGGGTGGCAGCAGGCTAAAATCTCAGAATACCACATAGGGGAGAGAGAGAGCAGTAGAGTACCAGCTAAATGATAGGAGGCAGCAAGATACAAGCCAATGTAATTAAATTAGAAGAAGGTAGAGGTAGGGTCAGAGGTCCTAGAGCTAACTCGAGTATAAAAACCAAACTGTTGCCATTTTACCACATCTCTCACATAGTCTCTTATTCTCTAAGAGATGAGATTACTTAGTTGAAGGGATCCTGTAAGTGGTAGAGAGGCAGAAGGGTGGGTGGAGAAAGGCAACTGCAACTTGAAACAAATAACTAGGAGGTTATGGTTAAATTGCACTATAGAACAGACCCAACAGTTACTAGGCGCAATGTTTCCTGACAGAAATTGTGCTAGTGGAAAGAAAGATGTCCACTACTACCAGTGCCAATGGGAAACAAAAAGATGAAGCTGACCATGTCTAAGTTAAATAAGTCCCCCAAGCAAGACAAAACTACTAGATGAGATATAGATAACTCTTCTACTAAGTAGACAGAGGACAAGTAAGGCAAAGGCAGGAGAGGCTGGAGAAGAGATACAGTACTTTCTCAGTAGAAACCATTAAGAGGACAGAGGAGAGAGTAGATAGCCTATAATAGTTGACCAAGGTGATGCTAAACTATGTGAGAGGACAATAGGAGTGACAAAGTATACTTAGCCAGGAAGTCCTTTTTTTTCCCCTTGTTTTTATTTTTATCATGTTAGTTATTATAGTATTTTTACATACTATATTGTTAGGTAGAGACAACCAGTATAGACTCAAAGTTGTTTAGGCCAATCAAGATTCATTTCTGTAGACAGAGATTGTATAGGAAGGCACGAAATATACGAATTTCATTTATGACTACTAAGAGTGAGATGAAGTAGGTAAGGTAGAATAGAATTGTAAGAAAAATATTATATTGTTAAGGTCTCTTCTCCATTGCTTGATGATATCTAAAAGCTTAGGAGGTACTTCAATAATTATATTCCACGTCTGAGTGTTTGCAGACTACACTTATCTATTATACAACTATGTACCTGTCTGGTTATAACTTGCAATATTGGATATTCTTCAATGGTGCAAATACCTGGAGATCCTGAAAACCACAACATACTCTTCAGTAATTATTATTTTACTAATTAGAATCTATGCTGTTCCTAATAGTAATTATCTGATCTTTATAGTGATTAGATTTA
>NW_003299108.1:22058-26794 GCF_000151645.1 Tuber melanosporum
CTAATATAATAGCTAGATACTGATCCCTCTGATCCCATGACTTGAAGGTAGAGGAATCTCACCTAGAGCTACTAATACCCAACCAGCTCTCTGTGTAAAAAACTCCTCTGCCAGTCTGCTTAGAGCAGTCAATAATGGTCAAGACAGAAAGCCTAAAAACTCATTCTATAAAGCAAGGAAATCTCCCATCCTATTAGTATACCTCAATCCAAATATAAGAAATTCCAAACTAAGGAAATCCCAAACTTAAAACCAAAGCCAACTTCTGACTTATAACAACCAGATATGCCAGCCAGTCCTGTAGAACGAGCATTGTCTATAAAGTTGAAATAATGAATAGGCAAGTCCTATAGGTAGTATAAAAGTATACCTTGAGCATATAGTCTGGAAGTATAGATAAGAGAAACACTAAGGAGAGAGTGTACATCATAAGAAAAAGGTCTTAGCAAAACGAGAACCTTATGCCATACATCAGAGAGGGCAGAAGGAGTTGTCCAAGACAGTGAATAAGGTTAAAGCAGTAGGATACCAGTCAATATGACCAAAGTGAAAAAGGGTTAAGGACCAGAGGCCTCCAAGTAATATCAGTAAAAATAAATACCTGCGTCCTGTGCATTCTGTACATCAGACACTTCAGATGCTCTTAACAAAAAACTCTCAATCCAGATAAATCTGTATGGATCTATTATGTCTAGATGTATCTCATATTTATAGACGCATGGAATGTACTCTAATATGACCTATTAGCTACCTCCTCCTCGAGTATGGGCTACCCAAACTCTACCACTTTGGACACATCTAGACCTCTCATACCCCTCATCTAACATGTTTCGATTATTAACACTTTCCTAGGTTGACCCATTAAGGTTTCTCGCTACTGCTATTGCCACCTTAGGACTGGCAGTTTCATTTAGGCAATTATTCAATAACATCTGACTGATGGAAAAGAAAGCCAAAGTGGAATCAGAAGACTGTAGACGTTGGACATGGGTTACCACAATATTGGGGGTATATGGAAGATGGTCTAGCATTGTCGACAATTTTCCAGCATTGTGTCTTTTTATTCAAATGCCTTTCCTACACTCCTGATATCGTAGTAGCCAGTGCCTGATGTCTACTGTCTTCTGATTCCACTTCAGCTTTTTTTGCGTTAGCCTGATGTCCTTGTATATACCTCCAAGATTTTTCGTATTGCCCATAGGCTGTTTCCAGATATAGTTTATCATTAGAAGACCCACAACTTCCTTAGCAGCTTACTATTATCCACCGAATTGCTTTAGTTAGTATTTTCCAATTACATTGGTTTCTGTCTTCTATTTGAGTCGGGACTGCCACCGCTCTCAACTTGTACTGAACTTTGCCTACTGTCTCTGATCTAGACTTATTTTACCTTATTCTAGACTATTTTAACTAGCATGATACTAGTATATTATATTATATACTATAGATGTATGATTATATACTACTACAAAGGAATTCAACTTCACCCTCTTCCTCTATGTCACTTTCATCTACCTGTGGAGGGAGATCCACTGGTCTTGATCTGACCTGAGTAATTTATACCTGTCAGCCAATCTTATGCCTCCACTCATTGGTACTCTTGCAGACTATATTCTCTCTGGGTACACGTGCTGCTGGTACCAGTAGTATCTCTGCCACTGAAGGTTGTTGACTGGCGGGTGAAGAGAGGCGCCAAAGAATAAATTGCTAGACAGGTTTGATCTGACATGAGAACCACTTGAACTTTATTAAAATGCACTACCTGAGTTACTTTGTGGCTGATATCTGACGTTTTAGGTCTGTAGCGATGTATTCTACTAATATCGGTGAACTGGCATATAAAGAACAGATCGAAGAAGGCTACTTGAGATCGAATAAAAATAAAGCTGTCCGACAGATCTTATCACAATATGGCTGCCAGCATGCCCTGGGAATGAGATTACTTACAATTGAGGAACTTTCAGGAGCTAATAATGTGGTAGAAATAGGGAATGTGGGAGAAGAGATGCAGACATCTTCAAGCTGCAGTGGGCTATCATGAGTTGTTAGAGGCCGCAGGAATATTGACATGCTAACTAACTTTTACAAGGCCCTCGAGATGAGTTATTCCACAATAGTAGAGGAGAATGTCTATTATATTAAGCAGACTGTAGCAGATGAGCAGTGGCTACCTACTGATTCAGTAGAACTGTGATTGCTTCCAGTAGAGTAATTTACCCAGCTTGAAATTCCAGTTCGTGACTTTCAATCAACAGATATCTTCCAGATCCAGTAGGCTCACTGTACTGGAACAAAGCCTTTTTGAAATACAGGGCTAATCAATGATTAGATATGGATCCGAGTTGGTGGAGCAGACTTGAATAGGGATCTACGAGGGAGGTGTATAGTACGGTTGTTAGGGCTAGTTAAGATGCAAAACATCTGGAGTAAGGCAGGTGGTATTAGTCTGCTAGTATTGGTTCTAGTGCTCAATCTGGTGCATGGTAGGAGATTTCACAATACTAATAGACATATCTGAGTTTATAAGTGGTCTGGTAGCTAGGATATACAGATCATTAACATAGGAGTAGTGATTGGGCAGGTGCATCTGGTTTCCACTGGGGAGAGGAAATGGATAGTTAATTACCGGATTGAGTTGCAAACCTTTAATAAGATCTATTGAATTCTTGTATATACTAGTATACTAATAAAGATTATATAAGGATTATGATTATGCTACTACTAGCTAAGTAAACTAGAAATTGAAAACTGGCAGCAGATAGGATGTGCAGAGTTTGAAGTAATAAGAGCAGTACTAACATCAAGAGTGCGGAGTGGGGCTGGACAGAATTTGTTCTGTGAGCTGCCTTGAAAAAAAAGAAAAAAATATAAACCATCTATCTGGCACCTATACACCGGTTCCCACCTCCATCTTTACCGGATATGGGTCATTCTGCTACCATCTCGGCATAATAGCTATAGTAAAGAGGGCTGAGGAGAGCAGCTGAAACAACCACATGGTATGAGGAGAGCGGTTGGTGTTTGTATATAGGTGCAGGATGACAGGTAGATCCTAGGATTATATCAGTATACTGTGTGTGAAGAAACTATTACAGGATGTTAGCGGACAGATTCAGGCCATATGGAGGTGTTGGGCCAGTAAGGTAGCATTTAAGAGATAAAGATTAGGGAACTATAGAGTAAAAGCAGCCTGACGAAATAGGGACGTGGAGTAAAATAGTAGCCAGTATTGGGATGAATGGAGTCTGTGACATGCGAGTAAGAAAGTAGTAGGAAAGAAAGGGGGGTGGGAATGTGTTGGACAGGAAAGATGAAAGGAGTTAACATCTGGACAGTCAGGATACTCTGAATGAAGAAAATAGACAGGCCATATCCAGATACTGACATTCTTTGTCCAATGAGAGGGTTTTTTTTGCTGATAAAACTTGACCATAAATTATAAATATTTGCCATATTACTGTGTTTCTCATGCAGTCTCTTATTCTTTGAATAATAGTATCGCTAAGTGGAAGAGATCCAACTAGCAGTAAGTAGGAGAAAGGGCAAGGGGAGGAAGATGACTGTAGCTTGATCTGAATGACTAGGAGGCTATGGTTGAATCTCACTATGAGACAGACCCTGAAGTTACTAGCTGAAATATTCTCCAATAGGACTTACACAAGTGGGGAGAAAGACCTCCACTATCAAAAGTGCCAACTAGGAGTAGAGAGAGGAAGCCAAATGTGCTAATGCTAAGTGAGCCCTATAGCAAGACAGGATAACAGGATGAGCCTAAATAACTCTCCTACCAAGTCAACAAGCAGCAAGCAAAGCAGAGGCAGGAGATGATGAAAGAGTTAACTATACCCCTAAGCAGGAGCTATTAAGAGTGTAGAGAGGAGAGGGAGGGGTCCATGATAGTAGACATGATGTTGTCAAACTTTGTTGAAGGAAAATAGAAGAGATGGGATGTACTTAACTAGGAAGTCCTCTCTCTCTCTTTTTTTTTTATATCATATATTTATTATTAAGGTGCAAGAACTCACATGTAACTCTTCTTATGATATAAAGAAAACCTTAATCCAAAAACAAAACCAACAAAGAAAACCAAAATAGTGCCTTCAACTTTTACGAACAACTAATATTATAAAATTCTTGTAGCAAAAAATACAAGGGGAGATTCAAATCAGCTAGGGGAAAAATATTTCAAATAAAAGCCAAAAACAACCATTCTATTAACTAAGAATACTAGTCAAAGGGGGGCAACATTGATACTAGGAGCAACTAGGCTGGAACAGAAAGAAGAACAACCTCTATAGGAGAGCATGTTGGAATAAAACCCCATCAAGGTGGTAGAGATATCAGGGGCCAGGCCGTATTGCAAAGCTGGGGTTGACTACAGAGGTTTAACTTCACTCAGGCTCTCGACCCCTGAGAGGTAGTGGTCTCTGGCTCTTCTATAGAAAGTGCACATGAGGATAGTATAGTGGAAGGTCTTGGGTTCTGTTTTGCAATAATGGTAGAAAGTAGAGGTGTTTGGGTTCTACCATAATATATAGCTGGCCATGTAGTTTTTCCCACCACTTATATGATAAATATAATTTACTATAAATTTATCCAAACCTATGAACAGGAGTGGAGCCAATGACAGGGAGAATGTGAAGAATAGAGAAGATGGATACTGGGTATACGATGTATCAAGAAGCAATTGCCTAAAGTCCTTCTTGAAGGTCAGGAAGAAAGGATTCTCAGGGTTA
>NW_003299108.1:26806-214089 GCF_000151645.1 Tuber melanosporum
ATGGGCGCATGAGCGAAGTTTCCTGATTAACAATTGACTAACCGATGACTATGCTTAACTAGTAAGTCCTTCTTTTTTTATTATTGTCTAGTTTATTTCTATGTTTCTACATACTATAAGTTACTGGTATCCCCTCAGCTCATTGCTATACACACCATAAACCTTCAGCCCGACTTGTTTTCTAGCAGTCAGAAAAACAACCATAAAACTAGAAAGGCTAATAGTAGCAGTCAAGTACTCAATTCTTAGATTCCACAACTTGAAGCTGGAAGGGTCTTACCTAAAGCAACAGATACTAAACCAGCTCTTGGTATAAAAAACTCCTCCACCAGTCTCTCACATGGTTATCTACAATGGCAAAGAGAGAAAGCCGAAAAACTCATTCTCTAAAGTAAGGAAATCCCTCATCTCAAGTGTACACCCTAAATCAAATAAAAGAAAACACTAAGCAAGGAAATCCTAAAATCAAAGACCTAAGAGAATCTATCGCCTAAAACAACCAGATATGCCAGCCAGTTCTATAGAACCAGCATCTTCTGTGAAGTTGAAATAAGAAAGATGTAATGTCTCATAGGTAGAATAATCATATGCCTTATATGTATAGCCTGTAAGTATGAGCAGGAGAAACTGTAAGGAAAGAGTACCTGCGGTAAGTAGGAAGTCTTGGAAAAATGAGAGTACTAAGCCATCTATCAGTAAGAGCCAAGAGAGTTGTCCAAGACAGTAAAAGAGGATATAGCAGTAGGAGGTCAGCTGATATAATGGAAGTGGAAAAGGACAGTAGGCCAGAGGCCCAAGAGCCAACCTGACCATAAAGACAAAACAAATTCTGTATTACTGCATCTCCTACGTAGTCTCTTATTTTTTTGAGAGATAGACTCACTTAGTAGAAGTGATCTCTCAAGCAGAAAGAAGGCAAAAGAGTAAAGTGAGAAAGATGACTGGAACTTGACTTAAACAACTAGGAGGGTATAGTCGAATCCCACTGTGAGACAGATACTAAAGTTACCAGCTAAGGCGTTCTCTAAGGGGGATCATGCAGGTAGGGAGAAAGATGCCCACTACTACTAGAGTCGACTGAAAATAAAGAGAGGAAGCTGATAGCACTCATGCAAAGAGTGCATCTATCGCAACACAGGACTACTGAGAACGGAAGAGTTAAACATACTTCTAGGCAAGAACCATCGAGTAGCAGAGGGGAGAGGATGAGGCCTACCATAGTAGATATAATGTTGTCAAACTATGTAGGAGGAAAATAGGAATAACAGAGCATGTGTAAATATGATATCCTCTTTTATTTTATTTTATATTGTTTATCTTTTTTTATCATTATATTATTTGTGATTTAAGGTATAAGAAACCACATATAGCCCTTACTTTAGTATAAATAAAACCATATCCTCACTAGACTAAGAAAAAATCTATACCCCTAAAACATTCTTGTATGGTTCCAACTGCCCACAATTCTAGAATAATCAACTCAGGTACCTGGTCTGCAGACCGCATGACTTGAACATGATAGAGTCTCACCTAGAAGCCAACTATATACCCAAGAAGATTCGTCTCCCAAAAGTAAAGCCCCTCTTACTAACTACATGTTACCAACAGAAAGAAAATTAAACAAGTTAGGCAGGAAAGCAAAGGGAAAAACTCTACAAATAAACTAAGAAAGTAATAACTACCTACCAAACTGCCAAACTGTTAGTTATAAAACTACCCCAGAAGTGAGCAGTAGGAAAAGAGCGTAAAGGCTGACTCTCCCAACCAGCTGAGTCACAAAGGTAATACAAGACTATGACCCACCAGCGAAGCACAATAGGGCCTCAGTATAGGACCCAAGGAGTGGAGGTTTGGCAGAAAAGATACTACCCAATAGTAGAGTACCAGCCAAAGATTGACCATAGGTAGGCAGACAGTAGAAACTCAGAAACATGACATGGTGGAGGAAGGGGGTGTTAGGGTGCCAGCCAAAGGGAGGAGAGGAAGTACAGTATAAGCTGATATAATCGAAATAATGAGGCAGGGGAAGGGCCTATAGCTCAGAGTAAACCCAACTGTAAAACTGTAACGATCCCTCTCGGTATAGTTAGTTCTTGGCGACGGGGAACGATACTTATCGGTTCTGTCGCCTTCTTTCTTTGTCCTACGATAGCTCTAGGTCTCTGCCTACGTTACCAATAGTACAAGACCTTTGTCTTCTATTGGGAACGCCTATCGTAAGCTTTCTCTAACTCTTCATCGTAAAGCGCCTTCCTTGGCGTAACGATAATGTTGCAATAAGGATAAAGATCGTAAAGGTATTTTATATTCGTTAAAGTAATAAGTAGGAAAAGTACTTAGAACAAAGCGTGAAGAACCAATCTTCCTCGGCTGCATCGGCCTCCTTATATAGTGTTCTTCCCGCCTTTAGTCATGTGACCTAAAGTGGTCACATGTGTGAAACTCAATCACAACAAACTAGTCATGTGACCAAAGTGATCACATGCTCAAAACCTATGATCTCCTAGCGAGATTATGTGCGAAACTCATAAACCAATCATAATACAATAAACAAGTCATATGACTCGACTGAGTCATATGCACAAAACCCATGACATCATAATGAGGTCATGTGCAAAACATAAATCATATGCGCAAGGCTTACCCGTAAGGCACACTCGTAAGGCATACTCGTTAGGTGCATGTCCCATGACTCATACTTGAGCCATGTGCGAAAGCATCACAAATCCCACACATAACTAATCCTATAACCCGAATGGATTATATGCGTGAAACAATAACATACCTGTGACTCATAACCATGTATCACGTGAAAAACCCTTTCCTCGCTAAGCCACGTTCGTGACATTAGCTCTCCTCCTCCTAAGCCTGAGTCCCATCAGGTTTTTTCTCCCAGTTTCAATAGTTCCCGTCCTGCCGAGCGCATGGTCCTTCTCAGCTTGTGGAACCTTTCATCTGCCGTCCTCCATCTGACCCTTACCGATTCCAGAGTCAGATTCGCCATCTCGATCGTCTGCCGCTGATTGTCGTTTAGCTGTCTGAGCTCCGCGATCGTTTTGTCATTTGCCGAAATTGTGGCCTCGGCTTGGCCCAGTTGTTCTCGAAGTGCCCGGATCTGCCTGTGTAGGTTCCTGACATCCGGTTCCATGTCTGCTGAGGAGTTTTGGGCCCCTCCCTCCTTGGACCGCGTCCTCACAGCCCATGCCCTTCTGGCATCTTCTCCTTCAACTCTTTTCTGCTTCTATCCTTCTGCGGGTAGAATCCCGCAGATATTTTTTGTACCCTGTGCATCCTGCACCCATTTCTGAAGCATCATTGCCAATGCTTCAGGACGTGGTCTGGGCGTGGGCCACGCTTTTGGCATCCCCTCGGGAACCATCCCGAGCTTTCTTTGTCACCAAAGTGTGTTTGGCAACCGTCATCGTAGCATACCGTCCATGACATGGCGTTATGCTGTGCTTGTCTTTCCCTTTCCTTGAGTTCTTCGTCAGTTGGCCCCATGAATGAGTATTCAGGGCTGGTGGGTGTGGTTTGGTGGGGGCTATCGCCCCAGCCCTCGTGTTGTTGCAACGGCTCAGGAGTCTTTCCCTCTTCTTTGCCTTGGTTGAACATGATCGTCACTTGGGCCGGACTTGCCTGGGTATCGTTGGTGGAAGGTTGAGATGGTATCTTGAGCATTTTTGAAGTTGTATGCGAAGTACCAAGTTTTATTGTGTTCAGGAGAATATCCTGTCCACTTGGCTCGGTATTGGAGGTGACCATGGAAGAAGCGGGAGTCGACTATTTTGTCGAGCTCGTATTCTGGTTCTCCGTCGAGTTCGATTGGAGGGGGAGGAATAAGTATTTGTGAAGGAAACTTATTGTCGTTGTGTAGTTCGAGGAGTGAGATGTGGAATGTATTGTGTATTCGCATTGAGGGGGGAAGGTCGAGTTTATAAGCTCGGCTGCCCACTTTTTCCAGTATCCTGAATGGTCCTATTTTCTAGTAGTCTAATTTCTTTGATGGTCGTGTTGTATAAATATTGCGTGGTATTAGCCATACCATATCTCCTTGTCGTATGTTCGGATCTGGTGTTTGGTGCTTATCGTATTGTTCGTTCTGTCGTTGTTGTGCTTAACTCATTTCGTATTGTAATATCTCGTGTAGTTTCCCCATATCGGTTTTATCCGGTATAACATCATTAATCGTATGATATGTGGTCTGACTTCGTGGATGTTGTCTGTAATTTGCGAAGAAGGGTGTCGTGCCAATTGTTTCTTGCTTTCCTTTGTTGTATGCGAACTCGGCCATAGATAACAGCTTGTACCAATCATCTTGCTGATAACTGACATAGGCCCTTAAATATTGTTCGAGTATCGCATTTACCCATTCCGTTTGTCCATCTATTTGTGGGTGGAATGCTGTGCTCATTCTGTTTTGTATCCCCATTTCTCTGGTTACTTTCTTCCATAGTCCCGATGTGAATAGTGTTCCTTGATCGGTAATGATATTCTTTGGGAGGCCATGAAGTCGAAAGACCTCTCGGAAGAATGTTTGTATAAAATCCCTCGTGTTGATGTCTTTTCTAACCTGAATGAAATGACTCATTTTGGTCAGGCGATCCACCACGACCAAGATGCTATCGCAATTTTCCGATGTTGGTAGGTCCGTGATGAAATCCATAGTAATTGTTTCCCATGGTTGTTCGGGGACTTCGTTTGATTTTAGTAATCCATATGGTGCGTGTTTAGCCGTTTTCGTCCTCTGGCATATGTCACAGTTTTTGACATATCGTTTGACATCTTCACGCAGTTCTGGCCAATAGAATGACCTTGTGATGAATTCTGTGGTTTTAGCTGTCCCTCCGTGTCCTGCCGTTCGGATATCGTGGTGTTGTTGTATGATGTCTGTCCTTATCTTTTCTTCCTCTGGTATCCACTGTTTTCTATCGTACCATATATTTCCGTCCTTCCATTGGCATAACCCCAGTGCAATTCCTTTTATCTACTTTTTTCCTTCTTCTAAGGCCTCTCTTATTGCCTGGATTGTTTTGTCCTTCTTGTTTGTGGCCTCGATTCCTCTTTCTTCCTTTGATGTGAATTGGATAACCTCCATTGCCTCGAAGTAGGTTTTTGGTAATAGGGTCCCTGTTTTTTGTTTGATCCTTTCGTCTTCTTTCGTTTGTGGTTTGTCGCTTGCAATCCTTGTGAGAGCATCTGGCTTTCCACTTTCTTTGCCTGGTCGGTATTCGATTTTGAAGTTGTATTTGCTAAAGTGTTCCATCCATCTTATCTGGCGGTCAATCAGTTCTTTTGTAGTCATAAACGGCACCAGGTTCTTGTGGTCGGTTAGAACTCGGACTGGATAGTCGTTGTTCGAAACGGATCTTCTCCATTCTTTTAATGCTTGAACTATTGCTAATAGTTCTTTGTTTGCAACATCGTAGTTGCACTCTGCGGGGGTCATTGTCTTGGATCGATAGGACACTGGCCTCCATTTTCCATCGTCGCATTGTTGCGATAGTATGCCTGAGCATACATATTTTGAGGCATCCGTTTCAATCATTGTCCTTCGGTTTGGGTTGAAATGGACCAATATGGGTGCCAATGTTAGATGCGTTCGTATTGCATCATATGCTTTTTGTTCCGTTTCTCCCCATTCCCATTTCTTGTCTTTTTTCGTTAGATTATAGAGTGGCTTTGTGTAACCGGTATGGGTACTCGGTTATTGGTTTTGTTTTATGTTTTGTTTTAAGTATCGCTTTAATACTTGGTTTGTTTTAAGTATCGTGTGATACTCGGTTTTGTTTTATGTTTTGTTTTAAGTATCGCTTTGATACTTGGTTTGTTTTAAGTATCGTTTGATACTTGGTTTTGTTTTATATTTTGTTTTAAGTATCGCTTTGATACTTGGTTTGTTTTAAGTATCGTTTGATACTTGGTTTTGTTTTATATTTTGTTTTAAGTATCGTTGTGATACTTAAGGAGTTTTGCCAAAGAGTATCAATTGATACCTTTGATTAGTTTCGTTCATGCAAGACATGAACAGATTTGTGTATTTAAAGACCGCCTGTTTCTACAATAGAAAAGGCAGACTTCGACAGACAGTATTTCAATATACTTGGTTGAACGGTTACTTCTTTGTTCCCCAGTACACCCTCGAAGCCTCCTTTGGTTCTCAGCTCTCACCTCCTCTCTGGAAAAGCAGGCTACCTGCCAACTATCGTACCTTTTACCGTTAACGTGATTAGCACCTTGCGAACACGTTACATTTTTTTAACCTCAGCAAGTGGTTAAGAACCTGTCCCCAGATTTATGCCTGATCAACCTATCGATATCCACCTCAGAATGCTAGCGGAGAGAAGCGGCAGAATTACAGCACATTCGGCTTCATCTCAAACCCAAGATAGAGTCTTTGACGACCAGGAGTGGGAAGCAAATCCCACGGCAAGACCTTATAAGAAAGGAACAACCCCGGCGCTCTGTTAAAGAGCCGGGCGATCCTGCAAACACAGAAGATACACAACCTCCAGGAGAATTCCCTTCTACCCCAGCAAAGAAGCCTTCCTTTGAACCTCCAGACGACCCCGAATCTAGTAGCGAATCAGATATGGCTAGCACAGGAGGAGGGCCCTCTGGAGGAGGGAAATCTCGGGCAAGGCCTGAGCAAGAGGAGGTACCCCCAGCATTTGAACCCCCTAAGTTTAAACTCCACCTCACACCGAAGTTCACGGGTGAAGGAAAAGACCTCAAACCTGAAGCCTTTGACCGATGGGCAACAGAACTCTCACACTTCCTACTGTTACAAGGAAAAGATGTGGAAGACCCTACACCAGAATTTATCATGGGATCATTCTGCGAAGGAAAGGCAACCGACGCATACTACCAATGCTATAAGAATTTCAGCGGGAATGTAAGATTAAGAGGATCTACAGTTCTCGATTACCTGAAAGGACGATTCCAATCCTCTATTACCAATGACCTCCTATATAACAAATTCAACCAGCTCCAGCAAGTTAATGGAACGCATGTTAAGCGAATCACCGATGTGGCTACGGATCTAATGATGTATAAGGACCCGATGGAGAGAGGAAGTATTTCCAAATACATCCTGAAGCGACGATTCTGTGACACCATGCACCCTACCCTCCGGCGAGAAGTAGAACCACTTGAGGAAGATGGCGATGATATTGCAGTAATAATTGCAAGAGTAGAACGAAAGGACGCCATTCTCCATGAGATCAAGGCCTATAAAACACAGACATCCTCTAGTAGGAACAGCCAGCCACGACACAAAGCCTCCAGCAACTCTGAAGACGATACCCCACGAGTTTTCAAAAAGAAAACAAAATCCTCCAAAGAATCGAGACGGCAAAAAGGAGAATGTTTTGAATGTGGAAAAACAGGACACATGGCAAAGAACTGTCCTACGAAGAAAGGAAAAAGAAAGGCAATTATGCAAGAGGCGTTGGCCAACAAGGTTGAAAGCGATAACGCCCAATCCAGTGAATATGAAGAGATCCATATCGGATATATCGATGTAGAATGCAACAGTGTTTGACCTCCGGCTACATTCAAAGCACACACCGCTCTGGAAGGTACTATCCTAATCAATGACAAAGGGGCCCGAGTCCTATTCGACACTGGCGCAATCGGAAGAGATATGATCAGTAATGCCTTTGTTTCTGTCCATGGACTCCAAACCCGAGACCTTAACCAACCCATACCAGTCAATATGGCAGTAAAGGGATCACGATCCACAAGCTATAAAACCTGTAGTGCGACCATTCGACTTGGTTCTGTAGTCCTACCCCCCAGGAAATGCTGGTTGAAAACTTAGCCAAATACGATGCCCTAATAGGCATGCCATTTCTGAATCGCCAGAAAGCTATAATCAGGTGTGGGGAATCAACCATCAATTTCCCAGATCAGAAGGTCAGAGTCTCATGCAAGCCAACAAGCGGAGAATACCGAGCTGCAGTCTGTGAAGCAACTACCCAAAAACTATTGGATGAATACTCTGATGTTTTCCCTGATCAAATACCCGAAGAACTACCGCCTATGAGAGAGGTGAACCACCACATCCGCCTCCGAGACCCCTCCAATCTCAAGAATCAACCCACCTACTCTATTCCTGACGCATACAAAAGCCCACTTTGTGATTGGATCAACCAACAACAACGAAGAGGAGTCATCTACCGGGCAGAAGCCCCAGGTGCTACTCCTATGTTTGTTCAACCCAAAGCAGATGGCAAAAGAATCCGCCCCTTGGTTGATCTCAAGCTACGGAACGAAAACACGGTTATGGACAGCTCCGCTATCCCAAACCAAACCCAGATCCTAAATGCAGTTGGAGGGGCTCGATTCCGAAGTAAGATTGACCTAAGCGATGCCTACTTCCAAACAAGGTTAGACCCAGAAAGCGAACGCTACAACAGTTTCAAAACACCCTTCGGAAGTTTCATTAGCCAAGTTATGTTACAAGGTGATATGAATGCGCCCACCACCTTTATGTGAATTATGGAAAACCTCCTTAGCGAATACCTCCACCGTTTTGTTTGGGTCTACATTGATGATATTCTCATCTTCTCGAACACCGCAACAGAACACGCCTACCATATAGGTTTGGTTTGTACCAAACTTAGGGAAGCTAAATTCTACTCTAGCAGAAACAAATCAATTCTGTTTGCCGATAAACTCGATATCCTAGGACATGTATAGATGATGAAGGGATACACGCAGCCCCTGGAAAAATAGCATGTTTAACGGAATGGTCAACACCCCGGAATCAAAAGGAACTCATGCGATTCCTAGGACTAGTCAACTATATTTCCCAGTTCCTCCCACACCACGCCACTGTGACAGCGCCGCTCACGGACCTTACCGGCAATGCAGAATTTGTCTGGACCCACACTCATGACCAAGCCCTTACAAACATCAAGGAATTGGTTAAAAACGCCAACGTTATTCAACCTATCGACTATAGTAAACCAGAACCGATATAGCTAATTACTGATGCATCGGATGTTGGAGTTGGAGCATGGGTTGGACAAGGGGCCTCCCATGAAACGGCAAGGCCGGCAGCATTACATAGCAGGAAGTTCACTAACTCACAGATGAACTATGGACAACGGACAAGAAAGCCCTTGCTGTGATTGATGCTCTCGCCGCTTTCAATCACATCCTGATGGGCAATACCTTCACTATTGTTACCGACCACCAACCTCTCACTAACCTTAAAACAGAAAGAATACCTGGAAGAAGAAGAACAAGATGGATAGGCGAGATCAGCAAATACGATGCAAAAATCATCTATACCCCTGGAAGAACGAACTATTTAGCTGATGCTCTCTCCTGCCTATATGAGAATCAAGACCTCGCAAACCCTCCCCTTGTTCACGACCACACAAGACAAAGCGAGGACAGTCCTGACGACACCTCCTATGAACAAGAACCATCAATGGCTACCGCCAGCTCTGCCGCTTCCTCCAATCCTTTCTCTTACACCATGTACAGTGCTGCCAGAACAGAACGAGGAAAGGACATTAATGAAGAATGGAAAGACAATTGCACGCTCCGCAGCACACCTCCTCACGAACTTGAACAAAGCAGACTTCACTGGTCCCACTGTTACCATAACTCCTGCCCTTTTCACCAGACTGAGATTAAGTTCGGAAACAGATACCAGCAACCGTACTATATGCCTGCTGATGATTCCAAAGATACCAGCTTCGACACCGCAGAAGGAGAAGAAGAGTTGATCGATTAAAATGAGTCAACCCAATCTCCTCATATCCTTAACCCTGGTCCAACACGATACCAAGGTCTTGAAGAACTCGAACAAGCAGCAACCTACGTGGATGCAATATTCTATTTACACCCCCTACAGTCAGCCCCCCCATCCTCTCCTCCCATAATCGATTCACGACCACTATATGGTGGACCCTTACAAGTATACAACAATGAAACCATTGTCTCGGTCATACCCCCTACTATTCCCGAGCATCGGCATCAACTCTATGAAACCTTTGAGGAAGAGGAAGCCCCTATCGAACCTACAAGAGGATCCCAAATCGAGGATGAACGGGATGTTAGGTCGACCACAGAAGAATTAACCTCCTCTTTCTGAAGCCAAATGATAGCAGGATATCGCCATGACCCGATTTACTTCAAAGCCATGGATAGCTCCAGGCATGGAGACCTCGCCCCCTACAACATATCCAACGGAATGGTCTTTACCAGCACCTGTTACGGTGAACATTGCCTATACATACCAAAAGGCCATATGTTCAACGGGATGACGATTAGAGAATATGTCATATCCGAGATTCACAACAAAGGACACCACAGCGCGGACCGCAACCTTCATTACGCTTCAGAATATGTTTACTGGCCTGAGATGCGCAAAGATTTCTGTGAGTTCGTCAGACAATGTGAACTCTGCCAGGCAAACAAGGAGCGAACACAACTACCTGAAGGAAAGGCACAGACCCTCCAACTACCATGTGAAATATTCGAATCATATGCCATCGATTTCGCAGTACCATTCAACAAATCCGCTGGATTTGACACCATCTTGGTAGCCGTGGACCGATTTTCTGGATATACCTGGCTCATTCCAATGAAAGTTACTGATTCCTCCAAAGACACCTGGAATAACCTCCAACGATACCTGTTTACTCCCCATGGGTACCCCTTATCTATTGTCAGTGATGCTGATCCCCGCTTTACCGCTAGATTCTGGAAGCAAACCTTGACCTCCCTTGGAATAAACCACATTATGGCTGCCCCTGGACACCATGAGACTAATGGCCAAGCAGAATGAAAAATCCGCGAAGTTAAGACCGGAATCAGGAATATGATCAATGAACGACAAACCAACTGGGAACAAGCCCTTGTTGAGCTCGCTGCATATATCAATGCCGGATTTTCGGATACCTTGGGAATGTCACCATACAAGGCAGTCTTTGGCCGTCAATACCCCCTCCTACCTACAACACTATTTAAGAACTCCTCAGTCCCTGCCTCTGATGACCATCTAAACCGCCATCAAGCAATCCGGAACGATGCCTTCCAAGCTGTTAAGGCTGCCCGATTCCGAAGCACCACTACTGCCCAGAAACGACGACGCAAACATGTCCCCATCTCACCAGGAGACATGCTCATGGTTCACGGTAATATATTCATTACCAATGTCGGACGCAGCATGAAACTGCAACCCCGATGGCGCGGACCCTTCAAAGTCATATCCTTTGACGAGCATACAGAGAACTACACTGTCCAGATGGATGGACGCATGTACTGCCGCAATACTGTAGTCTTCTACGCCTCTGGTGTCAAACTATTCCACCCAAATGACGACTCCAAGTTCCCTGGAAGAACTCACTCTCGACCCGCACCTATCATCATTGAAAAGAAAGATGAATGGGAAGTTGAAGAAATCCGAGACCACTGCCTTTGGCATAAAAATGATCAGTTCCTAGTCAAATGGAAAGGATATCCGACAAGCTGAGAACAGCTGGGAACCACTAGAAGGACTAGAGCACGCTATGGATATGGTGAACGAATGGTGGAAAGACAATATGCCAAATGAATTCCTCCCCCCAACGATCAACTATATCACCTGTGCTGGACACCTACAATGCCAGAAACTGAGCGATGGCACGCAGAACTCGAAGCTAGAGATGGATTTTGGGTACCATACTTTGAGTCAGAGTTCGAAAGCAGCGATGAGGAGAATCAAGCTATGGAGCAGGCTCTCGACAACTTTATCTAGTCACCAATCACTATCTGAATACCATAACGATGTCAAACTATGCGGAGCTCAATGTGAGGCAGCGACAACAGGTTGTTCGACTGTTGTTGAACCGCGATGCTATCCAACTTGAAGACTATTTCGAAATCCTCTGGATTGACTACTGCCCTGATTGCGATCATGCTTGGGTTGATGTACAGCACGAATCTGGTATTCGTGACTACTGTGATTTGGATTTCTTCGAGTCTAAGTGTTTCCTTAGAGTTTCCTCTTGTCCCTGGTGTGACACTTACGATGAAGAATTTCTTGCGGAAACTGAAGCCATGAGTTTCTCGGAATCCGCTTTTGATGATTATTAGGTTTTGTTTGTTTTAAACAGTTGTTTTGTTTTGGGGGATGTAACCGGTACGGGTACTCGGTTATTGGTTTTGTTTTATGTTTTGTTTTAAGTATCGCTTTGATACTTGGTTTTGTTTTATGTTTTGTTTTAAGTATCGTTGTGATACTTAAGGAGTTTTGCCAAAGAGTATCAATTGATACCTTTGATTAGTTTCGTTCATGCAAGACATGAACAGATTTGTGTATTTAAAGACCGCCTGTTTCTACGATAGAAAAGGCAGACTTCGACAGACAGTATTTCAATATACTTGGTTGAACGGTTACTTCTTTGTTCCCCAGTACACCCTTGAAGCCTCCTTTAGTTCTCAGCTCTCGCCTCCTCTCTGGAAGAGCAGGCCACCTGCCAACTATCGTACCTTTTACCGTTAACGTGATTAGCACCTTGCGAACACGTTACACTTTGCAAGTTTGCTAAACCCCTCTATGAATCTTCAATAAAAGTTGCAGAATCCCATAAAGCATTGGACATCTGTTTTGTTGTTTGGTTTGGCACAATTCCATATGGCTGCCGTTTTAACAGGGTCGACCTTGACCCTACTTTGATTGATAATAAATCCAAGGTATTCTGTTTCTTCCTTGTGGAATTCGCATTTTGTTGGTTTGATCTTCATTCCAGATCCTTGTATTGCCGCCATGATATTGCTGATATCTTTTTGGTGTTGTTGTATGTTTTCCGAGTATATGAGTACATCATCCAAGTATACGATGCAACATATGTCAAGGTACTTATTAAGTACCTTGTTGATCCATCTCTGGAATGAAGCCGGTGCGTTGGTTAGGCCGAAGGGCATAACCAAGTATTCGAACATTCCGTATCTTGAGGCAAATGTAGTCTTCCATTCGTCTCCTGCCTTGATGGGTATGTTGTGGTATGCATCTTTGATGTCGAGTTTGGTGAACTATTTTGCTGATCGTAGTCTGTCTAGTGCTTCCCCAATCAAAGGTAGTGGATATCGGTCCTTCTTGGTAACTGAATTGAGGGCTCTGTAGTCCACGCATAGTCTCATTTTTCCGTCTTTCTTTTTGACAAATAGTATTGGGGATCCTCCTCACGCGAAAGAGTCTCAGGTCCATCCTCTCTTTAGGTTTTGCTCGATGTACTTCCTAAGTTCTTCGAGCTCTGTTTCCCCTAGGGGGTATAACTTCTTATCGGGAATCTCTTTTGTCTTTCCCGTTTTTTTGTCTTTGTCCAGCTGAATTTCGTGGTCGATTCCTGTTCTTCGAGGTGGTAGCTACGTAGCTTCCTCTTCTTGGAATAGATTTGTGAATTGGTGATATTCTTTTGGAACCAATTCTTTCCATCCTTTTTTGCTTTGGTATTTCTTATCCTGGATTGCTTGCTCTGTGCGAATGTTGATTTTTGCTAGAACCGCTTTTTCGTCTTCGTATGTCCATTTGCGAATTCCTGTGGTATCTCCTCTTCGATAATATCATCCAAAGGCTTGTGCTGTGATCTCTTTGCTCTTAACTCTTTTTGTTGTATCGGGCTGGTTTTGGTCTGTACTTCCAAATCCCTTGTTTCCTCTTATGGTTTCTTCCAGTTGATTTACTTCGTGCAGATCCTCTTTGTTGATTTTTTCGATTATCAACTGTGCGATTCGATCTCCTTTCTGGACTTGGTAGTTCTCTGGAGCTAGGTTGGCCAGGACCACTTTGTGACATTTCACCGGTATAGTCGACGTCGATCACCCCTGGCATGGTCGTGAGTCGGTGTTTGACTGCCAGACCACTGCGGGGTGCTATTCGTCCACAGGTGCCTTCTGGGAGTCCAATGGCTATTCCCGTCGCTATCGTTGCCTGCCCGTTAGCCGGTATCTTGATTCCTTCGTTGGCATATAGGTCATGTCCTCCTGCCCCTTTGGAACCCTTGGTAGGCACTTTTGCCTCTTGGTCCAGTCTTTGTATCTGGACCCTCTTGTCTTGCCGCATCTTGGCAAACTTTGCATGTAAAGTCTCTTCCTCCGCTTCCCGTATCGGTATTGAGTAGACCATAGGTGAACTGTTGAGACATCGTGTCGCACATAGTTCGCTTGTAAAGGTCATCTTGTTCTCTTTCCAATCGATCGTCGGATTATGTTTCCGTAACCATGGCATCCCTAGGACAATCTCATGGTTCTTCTGATCTGCCACTTGAAAGGTTGCCTTTTTCCTATGGCTGTCAATGTCCATGGGTACTGTTGCCGTATGGGTTATAGGACCCACAGTAGTTGGTTTTCCATCCGCTAAGTAGACCTGTCTTGCTTTCTTCGCTTGTTTGGTGTGGAGGCCGTATTTGTCGCATATTTCTTTGTCGATGAAGTCTTCAGTGGCCCCCGAGTCGAGCATTACATATATTGTTGTTTCTTCACTTTCTCTGTTGTATATCTTCGTTTTGATCATCACATGATCTCCATCTTCTTCTCCTCTTTGTGTGTGTAGTGCCGTGTAGTAGTTGGCTAATTTGATGGGTTTTCCAGGTCCACATCTTCGGTCTCCCAGACCACCGTTTACTGGAGACCCTCTTCTTTTTCTGCCGGTGAATCCTCTGCTATCATTTCGCGGATGTTGCTTCTTCTTTGATTTTGGAAACGATTATTTCCAGCAGCTCTGTTTCCTTGGTATCCATTGTCCGGTCAGCTTCTGCATTCTCGTATCCGATGCCCTACTTTTCCACACCTCAGGCATGGTTTCCCATTCATCCTTCTGGCGTACTCTTCCTTAGACAGATTCAGTGCAGGCCCCGCCCTTGACTTGTCTAACTCCATTGGTTCGCCTGGTGGTAATGCTCGACATTCCCCTCGAGGTGCTTGCGGTTTGAAGGTCCCATCCACATTCCTGGATGATTGGACAACTCTGTGTGCTATAGTGTTTTCCGAGTTGCTCCGAACCATGTTTAATTTGCTTTCTTTGTCGATTGCCCATCTTGCAAATCTTTCGGCTGTCGTATAGCGCAGGTCAGAGATTCCCCATGCCTCTCAGAGTCTCTCACTGCAGTTTCTCAGGAGGATGATGTAGAGAGTTGCATCATCAAACTCGGCCTCGTATTCCAATAGTCGACATTCGTTCCAATATGCTGAGAATGTTTGTTCTCCTTGTTGGAGTTTTTCTAGCTTTCGTCTTGCTATTTCTTTGGCATTGGGGTCTCCAAATTGTTCAAAGAGTGTTGCCTTGAACTCTTCGTATGTGACCCATTCCCTCTGCTTCCTTCCATCTTGGAAAGGCATGATCCATTGCCCTGCGAGTCCTCTGAGCAGGGATTCCACATATGGGATCTTGATTTCGTCGTGTTTATCTCCATATCCCTTAACAGCAAAATATCCCTCGCATTGTGCTAAGAATATTCGTAGCTTATCTTCGGCTCCTTCATAAGTGTCGGGCTCTTTTGCTTTTGGTCGTTGGACATTTCCTTGCCCTGTATTCCGTGTGGCTGCGAGAAAATGCCTGAAACTGATTTTCAGTCATTCCAAGTATACTGGTTCCTGGTACCGGAGCGGTGGGGGCCGGTGGCCCAGGTACTGCGGATCCCAACATTCTCTCAGGTCGTGGAGTTCTAGCAGGAGAGCTATCGACTGGTGATCCTTTCTCTGGGGTTACTGGGCTTGCTGCTCTCGAGGGTTCTGCTGAGACGTGATCTAAGGCGTTGCTGAATCCTCCTAGATTAAGATTTTGATCGTCGATGTCAATGTCTCCTTCCCTGTCTGGGTTGAAGGATGCCGTCTTGTATCGTTTGGCGTCGCACTAGGTGACGCTTTGTAATGTAATGATCCCTCTCTGTATAGTTAGTTCTTGGCGATGGGGAACGATACTTATCGGTTCTGTCTCCTTCTTTCTTTGTCCTACGATAGCCCTTGGTCTCTGCCTACGTTACCGATAGTACAAGACCTTTGTCTTCTATCGAGAACGCCTATCATAAGCTTTCTCTAACTCTGCTTCGTAAAGCACCTTCCTTGGCGTAATGCTAATGTTGCAATAAGGATAAAGATCGTAAAGGTATTTTATATTCGTTAAAGTAATAAGTAGGAAAAGTACTTAGAACAAAGCGTGAAGAACCTATCTTCCTCGGCCGCATCGACCTTCTTATATAGTGTTCTTCCCGCCTTTAGTCATGTGACCTAAAGTGGTCACATGTGCGAAACTCAATCACAACAAACTAGTCATGTGACCAAAGTGATCACATGCTCAAAACCCATGATCTTATAGCGAGATTATGTGCGAAACTCATAAACCAATCATAATACAATAAACAAGTCATATGACTTGACTGAGTCATATGCACGAAACCCATGACATCATAATGAGGTCATGTGCAAAACATAAATCATATGCGCAAGGCTTACTCGTAAGGCACACTCGTAAGGCATACTCGTCAGGCGCATGTCCCATGACTCATACTTGAGCCATGTGCGAAAGCATCACAAATCCCACACATAACTAATCCTATAACCTGAATGGGTTATATGCGTGAAACAATAACATACCTGTGACTCATAACCATGTATCACGTGAAAAACCCTTTCCTTGCTAAGCCACGTTCGTGACAAAAACCTGAACTGTTGCCATATTACGGCATGTCTTATATAGTCTCTTATTTTCTGAGAAAAGGTGTCGCCTACTGGAAGGAATCGTACTAGCAGTAATAACGAAGAAGGGTGAGGGGAGGAAGGCAACTGTAATTTGAACTAAGTGACTAGGAGTATATGATTAAATCTCATCAAGAGACTGATCCTGAAGTCATTTGTCAAGACGTTCTCCAATAGGAATTGTACAAGTAGGAAGAAAGAGGTTTACCACTGGTAGTGCCAATCAGAAGTGAAGAGGGAAAGCTGACTATACTAAAGCTAAATGAACCTCTTAAGCAAGACAGAACTACTAAGCAAGGCCTACATAACTCCCTTATTAAGCAGACAAGAGGCAGGCAAGGTAGAAGTGGAAGGGGATGGAGAAGAGTAAACCATACCCTTAAGCAGGAACTATCAAAAAGGTATAGAGAAGAGTAAATAGTCCATGATAGTTGACCATAGTATTGTCAAACTATGTGAAAGGCAAATAGAAGAAACAAAGCCTGATTAACCAGGAAGTCCTTTTTTTATTTTTTTATTTATTTTATTATCATGTATTCATTATTAAGATACAAGAACTTACATGCAGTGCTAGCTATGGCATTAACAAATCCTTAATCCTAAAACAAACTCAACAAAGGTAACCAAACCTGTACCTCTAAAGATCACGAACAACTAAGAGGACAAAGTGCCTATTGCAAGAATTTAGCGAAGCAACCAACCTAGCTAGAAAAACCAATACAAACTGAATGCGATTCTACTAAAAACCCAAAGAACCAAATCACATAGAGGAGAGGAACAGAAGGAGAGGTAGTAGAAACTGATCAGGTAGGGAAGGGAATTAACCTAGAAGTCCTTAGACCTACCTTATATATAGATACCTCACCTAACCCTAATCCTGATATGACTCATACCTTTGCCTTATCATATCCTATGACTTATAGGCATAAGTCATGTGAGATATTTTTGCTAACTCTTAATATCAGAAAAAAACTTTTAACTACATCCTGTACATCCTGTATGTCTAATACACTAGTCACTTAAAAGGCTAACTGTTATTAACAGTTTAGATAAACATGGCAACCACTCTCAGGATATAATTGGATATAACTTCCAAACTCAGAATGCAATAGTCAGACTCAAAACATGGCTAGACTCGTCACACAACTATAAGCACAAGCATAACTCAGGACAGAACTGGCCATATCAACTGATGTCAGAATATGTTAATAGATGCACATAATATCTAGAATACAAAAAATACAAAGCATAACTTATACTTAAGTTATAGTAGAAATTTCGAAAGATTTGTATACAAAATTATGAAATTTATTTATCTTTCTATACACTATGATACAAACTTTGGTGACAATAGAGATACTGGCAAATGGTCAAAGTTTTACCACTAAAGGCTACTTGCAAGATAGTTAGTAGCTTAACAGATATTGATATTGTGAAGATGTTTGTTATACTATTGAAAAGCTGGTGTCAAGCAGGTATAGGATGTCAAGTGTTGGGATGTGCGTCCTGTGTACTGGACAGAAATCTAATGTCAAGTCAGCACTTAGCCCTAGCCTCTCCACAGAATAATACATACAAAATAGACTGTAATTCAACAGATATTGATATCACAAAGGTGTTCTTTACACTGTGGAAAAGCTGTCATCAAGTAGGTATAGAACATTAAGTGTCTGATTGTGTATCCTGTACACTAGATAGTGATCTGGTATCAAAGTCAGTACTTAGCCATAGACTCGTCAGAAAATGATACATCTACAACAGGCTGTAGCACAACAGATATTGACATTGCAAAGATATTCTTTATACTGTTGGAAAGCTGGGGTCAAGTAAGTATAGATTGTCAAGTGTAGAGTTGTGCATCCTGTATACTGGAAAACAATTTGGTGTCAAATTCAGTATTTAGTTATAGTCAGCCAAGAGAATGATACAAGAAAAACCAGGCAGTAGCTCAACAGATATTAATATCGCAAAGACGTTCTTTGTACTGTTATTAAGCTACCATCGAGTAGGTATAGGATGTCAAATGTCGAAATATGTATCCCATATACTGGACAGCAATATTGTATCAAATTTAGCATTTAGCCATAGTATCGCCCGAGAATATTACATCCAGAACAGGCTTTATAATGGTACTAAGATGAGGTTCTTTACACCTTTAAAAATCTGGGATCGAGTAGGTCCAGAACATAAAATATCAACTTGTATATAGTAGTATTCAGAACAGAATCTGGTATCAAAGTCAGTGTATAGTCAAAACCTAACTAAAAAAGACTACCAGCATAATTGTCTGTATCTCCACCCATGTCAATATCAGGAAGATGTTCTATAAACCATTAGAAAGCTGGTATTGAGTGGATCTAGAACACAGGACATCAGCTTAGACATCATATTATTCAGGACGTAATCTGGTATCAAACCTGATTTATAGTTAAAAACTTGTCAGAAATCTCACCTTCATAATAGCCTGTATCTCCACCGACATCAATGTCGAGAAGACAGTCTATATACTATTGGAATGCTGGCATCGAGTAGGTCTAGGATACAAAATGTCAGCTTGGTCATTAGATTATTCAGGATGTTAGAAAGACGTTCTATATGCCACTGCAAAGCTGGCATTGAGTGAGTGTTGAACATAAAAGGTCAGCTAACATGTTAGAGTATTCAGAACAGAATCAGATGTCAAAAAAAGCACATTGCCAAGGTACAATATTAGCTGTAACTCTATCAATAATGGTATAAAAAAGACTTTCTTTACACCATTGGAAAGCTGGCATCGAGTGGGTCCAGGATGCAAAACATTAGCTTGGGAATCACAGTATTCAGAATATAATTGGGTGTCAAAGATAGGTTACAGTCAAAACCTCACCAGATAAGACAACATTTATGGCAGCCTGTATATCCACCTATATCAATGTTAAAAATATGGTTATTATACCATTGGAAAGCTGGAATTGAGTAGGTCTAGGACACAAAGTGCTAGCTTGTGTAACTGGGTATTCAGGACGAATTCTGGTATCAAATTCAGTACTTTGCCATGACACAAAATAGCCTGTAACTCCTTGGAAACTCAGACTAGGCAGACATTCTTTGATGCAATAGAAAGCTGAAATTGAGTAAAACATTGTCCAAAACTATTAGCTTTGATAGTATAGAGACTGTAGAGCAATAGTAGTTAACAGACCTGTTGTTAATGATTTAACTGATGTTATGTGGCTGTCCAGATGTGTGGTTCTCCAGAGGTTAAACACGTTGAGAGTCTTAGTGTCACGAATGTGGCTTGGCGAGGAAAAGGTTTTCATGTGACACATGGTTATGAGTCACAGGTATGTTATTGTTTTACACATATAACTCATGCGAGTCATATGATTGGTTATGTGTAGGATTTGTGATGCTTTTGCACATAGCTCAAATATGAGTCATGGGATGTGTGCCTGATGAGTATGCCTTGCAAGTGTGCCTTGCGGGTATACCTTGCGCATATGATTTATGTTTCGCACATGACCTTGTCATGGGATCATGGGTTTTACACATATGACTCAGTCAAGTCATATGACTTGTTTATTGTATTAGGATTGGTTTATGAGTCTTTGCACATGATCTCGCTATGAGGTCATCAGGATTGAGCATGTAACCACTTTGGTCACATGACTAGTTTGTTATGATTTGGTTTTACACATGTGACCACTTTGGGTCACATGACTATGGGTGGGAAGAATACTAGATAAGGAGGTTGATGCAGCCAAGGAGGATAAGTTCTTCACACTTTGTTCTAAGTACTTTTCCTCGTCCTTGCCGTTGCTTCGCCCGGAGCGTTTCTTTCATACCCATGGTGGGCATTGATGCCTTATATTCTGGGGGAGATATCTGAGTTCGCTCAGTAGTACCTGGGGTCTTTGGTGTTGAGGTCTGTTAGGTGTTGCGTGGTGGACTACTTGTTTGCTTCTCGTTTTGTCGCTTGATGGCTTCTCACGATGCTGTCACTTCGAGTACTTTATCACGGTCACTTACGAGCCCATTTCGGTAAAATGTCTACGGCTTCCTGTCTATCGTGTACTCGCAGGTTTTGCATTCTATTGGGGGGATTGAACATTGTGTTTGGGGGGATCACCCGTGTCATGCTTTGGGCCAGCTCATGTCTTTTGTTGGGGTTTAACAGAGTGCTTAGTTCTCGCGATACAAAACGCCCTTCAGTTAGATTGATGACCTTCCCAAGTATCAATGTGTTGTACCGGCTGCATCACTCCACTGGGGAGGGGGCCTCGCCGGCCCCCTCCTTCCTTGTTACTACATGTTTCTATAGTCGGAAATCCTACGATGTTGTTTATCGCCATTCCCTTGGAGTTTTGTCCTTGTGGCATTTACGGTGGTTCAGTCAGGTGTCTCCTCTTTGCCTTAGTGGGGATGGCTTTGACCCTGAAAGACTCTGCCCCCTGGTGTGGTTGTCTATGACTATCCGGGGTGGTGTGGGAGGATTGGCTGCCAGACACTCGCATTGTCTGTGCGTTGGGTTGGTTCGGTTGTGGTTTGTAGTTGGCATCTTCACCCATTGCAAGTGGGGCCTACCTTCTGTTTGACTGCTTCCGTTTCCCTTGCCCCTCCCTTCTTGTCACATCAGCTGGAGGTGCTTCTTGCCCGTTGTTCGGTCTGTGCATTTTCTGGACTGGTGGAGCTGGCTTCGGCTAGCTCTGCTTACTCTTTTCCGACTCGGTTGGACTTCACTTCAGCTGGGTTGGACGGTGTGGCTGGTGCCGATGCCTTTGGGTGTTGGTCCTACCTCCTTTGTGGCTTCCGGCTGTGGCTGGTGGGCCCTCCTTGGCTAAATAGTGTTGAGGGTTGGGGCTCTGTTCGTGTAGCCAAGACCAGTGGCTGCCTAATGGGGCTGGGTATAAGCTGTCCTGTGGCTATCGGATGGTTGATCTGTCTGAGTGGCTGGGTGGCTGGATGGGCTCTGGGGCGTCTGGTGTGCGGGGCGTGTGGGGGGCTGATTGGGGGGGGAAAGGCACCTGCAAGTACCGGTCCGGCCTGTGTCAGGTTGGGCAAGGTCTAATTAAGTATTTCCAGTCTGGCTTAGGCTGTTGAGTGAAGCTACTGAGTGCTGTAAAGCTCCCTGACGGACTGGTTAGCTGATGGCCACCTGTGCAGATAGTGGGTTGCGACCACCTGGTTGGACTTGTTTGGGTCTTGTGTACAGGGTTTTGTGGGGTTTGTTTAGTTTCCTTGGTTTGGCTCTGGGCATGGCTGGCAGGGGCAAGGTACCACGGGTGGGAGATAGGCCCCACTGACTATTTTGGTCGGTCACCACCTATGTATTTCCTTTGTTTATGGATTTTGTTTTTTGGGGAACAGGCAGCAGGTACAGGTCCTTCTCACCATTACACTCTTCGGAGGTACTTGGCAAAGTGGATCTATAGGGTCGACGGCCGAGCATGCAGATGCGACAGCTGGACATGTTGGTCACCTCCTCTCTGCCCTTGTGTCGCCTGTAGTTTATATTTGTTTTGGTTTTGTTGGTTTTCTACTGTGGTGGAGGTTTTGCGGGACGGTGTTTAGACCGGGTGGTAGTGGCTTTATATTTTGTTGGACGAGGAACCTGGTTGCGCTGGTCTTGTACTCGGCTTCGGCTACGCTTAGTGCTGGTTGGCTTCATACCAGAAGGGCTATGGACTTGGACCAGGGTGGGTGCTGGGTTGTCTGATGGTCTTGTAATTAGTCCTCGTGTGGGCATGACTCGGAGATGGCAGGTGCGGGGCCATAGACTTAGTTAGCTCAGGATTAGTGGTATACCGGTTAGCGGTATCTCTGTGCTAGTGGGGGCTCATCGTATGCTAGTGTTGGCAGTACGAGTTTAAATAAAATTTGATTGAATTCCAAGTACTTTTCCTCCTTCTTTTACCCTGTGTCGGAAGTGAAGGTTCGGTGTCGATCCAATCAGAGCCCTTGATTTCCATCTCTCGATAGGCTTCAAGTCTTTAACTTCAAACACCTTTCGTGGGCTTTGTTATTATACCTTCTTCTACGTTTGCTGGAAGTCCTATCATCCTTCTACTAATCCCTTCAGTTGTTCACTACGGTCGCCTCCTCATGGTCACAATTGCTAAGCAAGCTTCTGCCCCCTCTGCCACGCCCACTTTACGTTCGTTGGTGGTTCTGTCTCGTGCCGTCAAGAAGAACTTCGCCCTGAAGGCTGAAGTCTCTCGCCTTCGGCATCACGTCTCCGTCCTTTCTCTGCGATTTCATCATGCAGAGAAAGAGATATCTACCCTGTCGGCTGCCCTGGCCTCTGAACATGATACGGTTTATGGTTTGGTCACGATGCTGGTGGCTGAAGCTCCTACAGTTATCTCCTCTTCACCAGTCCCCTCGGCCACTTCGGTTAAAAAAGTGGTCTCAGTTGAGGGGGTTGGGCTAGACTTTGAGATTTCTCAGGGTCTACGGGAGGAGCTCTCTCACAGGAATGTTGCACTGCCGGTTATCCTGGCCCATCCTGCAGCTTCAGTTGTGGATGGTGATGTAGGTGGACCGGATCCTGATTTTTTGGGTCTGGTTGAGGTGCTTGCTACTGGTGTGGGTGGAGAGGATCATGGTGTGGTGATACCAGCCGTGGTGGTATTACCCCCTTCGGGAGGGCAGGTGGCTGAGTCCTCTGTGGCTGAGCCTGAGGCTGGTCTGGGTAACGCCTTTAGTGGAGTCCCTACTGTGGTGGTGGGTGGTGATGAGAGTGGCCCATCCACTTCTGTTGCTAGACCTGCACCAGCCGGTGGGAAAAGGAAGAGAGACAAGAAGCATGGGGTCAAACAAGACCAGACCTCACCTGTACCACTTGTCTCCAACTCGCAAGAGTCATCGCCATTGCCAGTACGCTACCGCAAACCGGCTACTACAGAGTCTGCGGCGGGTTCACTGCCTGCCGAGTGAGCTGAGGAGTTAGAGGAGGAGTTGAATAACTGGGTTTACTCAGTTAAGTGCCGACGGCTTGGAGACTATATAGTCCTGGCTGCTTCCGTCGAGGTTTTTAGGCTGCACTGCCAATGTGGTGCCCACCTGATTCTCTACGATGGTTTGTACCCCCTTGGCTAGGGAGCACTCGCGATGTAAGTCGGCTTTCCCTCGGGTCCATGGGCTTGGGTCTTGGATGTTTCTTTTGTTTTAGGAATGGGGATGGGTGCCGGGGTGGTGGGTGAGGTGTCCAGAGATCATTGAGTGGGGGTACTTGGGTAGGTTTCTACTGTGGAGGAGGATATTGTGGGGTCACATTTAGGTAAAGGTAGTGGATTTTTGTATTTTGTATGGGTAACCTGGCTGGCGGGTAGGCTGGGCTGAGGAGGATTTTTCTTTACTGTTAATGGCTTTGTATTTAGTGTTCGTGTTGGGGCATGGTGCAGGCATGTTGGAGGTACGGGGTTGGAGGTTTAGTTAGTCAGTAGTTAGTGGTATCCGGAATGCGACAACCTGGGGGCCCAGCCCTGGGGCTCGTCTTATGCCAGTATTGGCGGTACGAGTTTAAATAAAATTAGATTGAATTCTAAGTACTTTTCTTACTTATTACTTTAACAAATATAAAACACCTTTACGATCATTATCTTTATTACAATGTTATCATTAGACTGAGGAGAGCTCTTGACGAAGAAGAGTTAGAGAAAGCTTACGATATTTGTTCCCGATAGAAGGCAGAGGTCTGGTAATATCAGTAACATAGGCAGAGGCCTAGTACTATCGTAAGACTAAGGAAAGAAACAGAAGTAGAGAAGTATCGTTCCCAGCCGCCAAGAACTAACTTTCCAAGGAGGGATCATTACATTACAAAACGTCACCTAGTGCGATACCAAACGATACAAGACAGCATCCTTCTACCCAGATAGGGAAGGAGATATTGATATTGATGATCAAAACCTTAATCAAGGGGGATTTAGCGACGCCTTAGATCACGTTTCAGCAGAGCCCTCAAGGGCAGCAAGCCCAGTAACCACAGAGAAAGAATCACCAGTCAATAGCTTGCCAGCAGGAACTCTACGAGCAGAGAGAATGTCGGGATCAGCAGTACCTAGGCCACCGGCCCCAGCCACTCCCGCACCAGGTACTAGCATACTTGGAATGACTCAGAGTCAACTTCAGGCATATCTAGCAGCAACACGAAATACAGGACAAGGAAATATCTAGCGACCGAAAGCAAAAGAACCCGACAAATATGAAGAAGCCAAAGATAAGTTACAAATATTCCTGGCAAAATGCGAAGGGTATTTTGCCATTAAGGGATATGGAGAACACTACAATGAGATCAAGATTCCATATGTAGAATCTCTACAAAGAGGACTCGCGGGGCAATAGATCATGCCCTTCCAAGATGGAAGGAAGCAAAGGGAATGTGTAACGTGTTCACAAGGTGCTAATCACGTTATCGGGAATGGATACGATAGTTGGCAGATGGCCTGCTCTTCCAGAGAGGAGGCGAGAGCTGAGAACTAAAGGAGGCTTCGAGGGTGTACCGAGGAACAAAGAAGTAACCGTTCAACCAAGTATATTGAAATACTGTCTGTCAAAGTCTGCCTTTTCTATTGTAGAAACAGGCGGTCCTTAAATACACAAATCTGTTCATGTCTAGCATGATCGAAACTAATCAAAGGTATCAATTGATACACTTTGGTAAAACTCCTTAAGTATCAAAGCGATACTTAAAACAAAACATAAAACAAAACCAAGTATCAAACGATACTTAAAACAAACCAAGTATCAAAGCGATACTTAAAACAAAATATAAAACAAAACCAATAACCGAGTACCCGTACTGGTTACATTCCCCAAGACTAAACAACTGTTTAAATAAACAAAACCTAATAATCATCAAATGCGGAGTCTGAGAAACTAAAGGCTTCAGTTTCCGCTAAAAGCTCTTCATCATAAGTATGATACCAGGGACAAGAAGAAATCCTAAAAAATCATTTAGACTCAAAGAAATGTAAATCACAGTAGTCACCAATACCAGATTCGCACTGTACATCAACCCAAGTGTGATCGCAATCAGGACAGTAATCTATCCAAAAGATTTTGAAGTAGTCTTCAAGTTGGATAACATTGCGGTTCAACAACAGTCTAACAATCTGTTGTCGCAGCCTCACGTTGAGTTCTACATAGTTTGACATCGTTATGGTATTCGGATGGTGACTGGTGATCAGATAAGGTTGTCGAGAGCCAGCTCCATAGCTTGATTTTCATCATCGCTGCTCTCGAATTCCGACTCAAAGTATGGTGCCCAAAATCCATCTCTAGCTTCGAGTTCTGTATGCCATCACTCAGCTTCTAGCATTGTAGGTGTCCAGCTCATGGTGATATAATTGATTGTTAGGGGGAGGGATTCGTTAGGCATATTGTCTTTCTACCATTCGTTTACCATATCCATAGCGTGCTCTAGTCCTTCTAGTGGTTCCCAGCTGTTTTCGCTCGTTGGATAACCTTTCCATTTGACTAGGAACTGATCATTTCCATGCCAAAGGTGGTGGTCTCTGATTTCTTCAACTTCTCCTTCATCTTTCTTGTTGATGATGATAGGTGGAGGTCGAGAGTAGATTCTTCCAGGGAACTTGGAATCATCATTTGGGTGGAAACGCTTGACGGCAGAGGCGTGGAAAACGGCAGTATTATGGCAGTACATGCGTCCATTTATCTGGACTGTGTAGCTTTCCGTATGTTCGTCAAAGGATAAGACTTTGAAAGGTCCTCGCCATCGGGGTTGTAATTTCTTACTACGTCCAACATTGGTAATGAACATGTTTCCATGTACCATGAGCATATCACCTGGTGGAATAGAGATATGTTTGCGTCGTCACTTCTGAGCAGTAGTGGTGCTTCGGAATCGGGCAGCTTTAACAGCTTGGAAGACATCATTCCGAATTGCTTGATGGCGGTTTTGATGGTCATTGGAGGCAGGGACTGAAGAGTTCTTCAATAGAGTTGTAGGTAAGAGAGGGTATTGACGGCCGAAAACTGCCTTGTATGGAGACATTCCCAAGGTGTCTGAAAATCTTGCGTTGATATATGCGGCCAGTTCAACAAGGGCTGGTTCCCAGT
Source organism: Tuber melanosporum (assembly GCF_000151645.1). Classification (NCBI taxonomy): domain Eukaryota; kingdom Fungi; phylum Ascomycota; class Pezizomycetes; order Pezizales; family Tuberaceae; genus Tuber; species Tuber melanosporum. The sequence goes on from NW_003299108.1 coordinate 53,561, forward strand.
TGGTCTGTCGTTCATTGATCATGTTCCTGATTCCGGTCTTAACTGCTCAGATTTTTCGTTCTGCTTGGCCATTAGTCTCATGGTGTCCATGGACAGCCATAATGTAGTTTATTCCGAGGGAGGTCAAGGTTTGCTTCCAGAATCTGGCGGTGAAACGGGGATCAGCATCACTGACAATAGATAAGGGATACCCATGGGGGGTAAACAGGTATCGTTGGAGGTTATTCCAGGTGTCTTTGGAGGAATCGGTAACTTTCATTGGTATGAGCCATGTGTATCCAGAAAATCGATCCACAGCTACCAATATGGTGTTATATCCGGCGGACTTGTTGAATGGTCCTGCAAAATCGATAGCATAGGATTCGAATATTTCACATGGTAGTTGGAGGGTCTGCACTTTTCCTTCAGGTAGTTGTATTTGCTCCTTATTTGCCTGGCAGAGTTCACATTATTTGACAAAATCGCGGAAGTCCTTTCGCATCTCAGGCGTGTAAACATATTCTGAGACATATCGGAGGTTACGATCCGCACTATGGTGTCCTTTGTTGTGAATCTCGGTGATGACATATTCCCTAATTGTCATTCCATTGAACATATGGCCTTTTGGGATGTATAGGCAATGTTCTCCATAACGGGTACTGGTATAGACTATTCCGTTGGATATGTTGTAGGGGGCGAGGTCTCCATGCCTGGAGCTATCCATGGCTTTGAAGTAAATCGGGTCATAGTGATATCCTACTCTCATTTGACTTCAAAAAGCTGAGGTTAATTCTTCTGTGGTTGATCTAACATCCCGTTTATCCTCAATCAGGAATCCTCTTGTTGGTTCGCTGGGGGCATCCTCTTCCTTAAAGGTTTCATAGATTTGTCGGTGATGCTCGGGAATTGTAGGAGGTATGACCGAGACAATGGTTTCATTGTTGTATACTTGTAAAGGTCCACCATATAGTGGTTGTGAATCAATTATGGGAGGAGAGGATGGCGGGGCTGACTGTGGAGGGTGTAAATAGGATATTGCATCCACGTAGGCTGCTGCTTGTTCGAGTTCTTCAAGATCTTGGTATCGTGTTGGAACAGGATTAAGGGTATAAGGAGGTTGGGTCGATTTATCTTCACCGATCATCTCTTCTGCTCCTTCTGCGGTGTTGAAGCTTGTATTTTTGGAATCATCAGCAGACATATAGTATGGTTGCTGGTATCTGTTGCCGAACTTAATCTCAGTCTGGTGAAAAGGGCAGGTGTCGTGATATTAGTGGGACCAGTGGAGTCTGCTTTGTTCAAGCTCGTGAGGAGGTATGCTGCGGAGGGTGCAATTGTCTTTCCATTCGTCATTAATGTCTTTTCCTCATTCCGTTCCGGAAGCGCTGTACATGGTGTAAGAGAAAGGATTGGAGGGAGCGGTAGAGCTGGCGGTAGCCATCGATGGTTCTTGTTCATTGGAGGTGTTGTCAGGACTGTCTTTGCTTTGTCTTGTGTGGTCATGAACAAGAGGAGGGTTTGCGAGTTCTTGATTCTCATATAGACGAGAGAGAGCGTCAGCTAAATAGTTTGTTCTTCCAGGGGTATAGATGATTTTTGCATCGTATTTGCTAATCTCACCTATCCATCTTGTTCTTCTCCTTTCAGGTATTCTTTCCAATTTAAGATTAGTGAGAGCTTGGTGGTCAGTAACAATGGTGAAGGTATTGCCCATTAGGATATAGTTGAAAGTGGCGAGAGCATCAATCACAGTAAGGGCTTCCTTGTCTGTTGTTCCATAGTTCATTTGTGAATTAGTGAACTTCCTGCTGTGTAATGCTGCCGGTCTTGCCGTTTTATGGGAGGCCCCTTGTCCAACCCATGCTCCAACTCCAACATCCGATGCATCAGTAATTAGCCATATCGGTTCTGGTTTACTATAGTCGATAGGTCGAATAACGTTGGCATTTTTAATCAACTCCTGGATGTTGGTAAAGGCTTGGTCATGAGTGTGGGTCCAAACAAATTCTGCATTGCCAGTAAGGTCTGTGAGCGGTGCTGTTACAGTGGCATAGTGTGGTAGGAACTGGGAAATATAGTTGACTAGTCCTAGGAATCGCATGAGTTCTTTTTGATTCCGGGGTGTCATCCATTCCGTTAAACAGACTGTTTTTCCAGGGGCTGCATGTATTCCTTCATCATCTATAACATGTCCTAGGATATCGAGTTTATCGGTGAATAGGATTGATTTGTTTCTGCTAGCGTAGAATTTAGCTTCCCTTAGTTTGGTACAGACCAAGCCTATATAGTAGGCATGTTCTATTTTGGTGTTCGAGAAGATGAGAATATCATCAATGTAGACCCAGACAAAATAGTGGAGGTATTCGCTCAGGAGGTTTTCCATAATTTGCATAAAGGTGGCGGGCGCATTCATATCACCTTGTAACATAACTCAGCTAATGAACCTTCAAAAGGGTGTTTTGAAACTGTTGTAGCGTTCGGATTCCGGATCTAACCTTGTTTGGAAGTATGCATCGCTTAGGTCAATCTTGCTTCGAAATCTAGCCCGTCCAACTGCATTTAGTATGTGGGTTTGGTTTGGGATAGCGGAGCTGTCCATAACCATGTTTTCATTTCGTAGTTTGAGGTCAACCAAGGAGCGGATTCTTTTGCCATCTGCTTTGGGTTGAACAAACATGGGAGCGGAACCTGGAGCTTCTACTTAGTAGATGACTCCTCTTCTTTGTTGTTGGTTGATCCAGTCACATAGTGGACCTTTGTATGCATCAGGAATAGAGTAGGTGGGTTGGTTCTTAAGATTAGAGGGGTCTCGGAGGCGAATGTGATGGTTCACTTCTCTTATAGGTGGTAGTTCTTCAGGAATCTGATCAGGAAAATCATCAGAGTCTTCATCCAATAGGCGTTGGGCTGTTGCTTCACAGACTGCGGCTCGGTACTCTCCGCTTGTTGGTTTGTATGAGACTCTGACCTTCTGATCTGGGAAATCGATGGTTGAGTCTCCACACCTGATTATAGCTTTGTGGCGGTTCAGGAAAGGCATTCCTATGAGGGCATCGTATTTGTCTAGTTTTCCAACCAGCATTTCCTGGGGGGGTAGGATGGCAGAGCCAAGTCGGATAGTTGCACTGCAGGTTTCATGACTTGTGGACTGTGATCCCTTTACTGCCATGTTGACCGGTATGGGTTGGTTAAGGTCTCGCATTGGGAGCCCATGGACAGAAACAAAGGCATTACTGATCATGTCTCTTCCGATCGCGCCAGTGTTGAATAGTACTCGAGCCTTCCTGTCATTGATGAGAATAGTACCTTCCAGAGTGGTGTGTCTTAAATGTAGGCAGGGGTCGAACACTGTTGCACTCCACATCGATATATCCGATATGAATCTCCTCATAATCGCTGGATTGGATATTATCACTATTATTCTTAACATTATTGGCCGATACCTCTTGCTTAATTGTCTTTCCTTTCCCTTTCTTCGTAGGGCAGTTCTTTGCCATGTGCCCTGTTTTTCCGCATTCAAAACATTCTCCTTTCTGCCGACTCGATTCTTTGGAGGATTTGGTTTTCTTCTTGAAAACCCGTGGGATATCATCTTCAGAGTTGCTGGAGAGTTTGTATTGTGGTTGGCTATTTATACTAAAGGATGTCTGTATTTTGTATGCCTTGGTTTCATGGAGAATGGCGTCCTTCCGTTCTGCTCTAGTAATTATTGTTGCAATATTATCGTCGTCTTCCTCAAGAGGTTCCACTTCTCGTCGGAGGGTAGGGTGCATAGTATCATAGAATTGTCATTTAAGGATGTACTTGGAAATGCTTCCTGCCTTCATTCGGTCCTTGTACATTAATAGATCCGTAGCTACATCTGTAATTCTTTTGACATTCGTTCCATTAACTTGCTGGAGCTGGTTGAATTTGTTGTATAGGAGGTCGTTGGTAATAGAGGATTGGAATCGTGCTTTCAGATAATTGAGTATTGTAGATCCTCTTAATCTCGCATTTCCACCGTGATCCTTATAGCATTGGTGGTATGCATCGGTTGCCTTTCCTTTACAGAATGATCTAATGTATAGTCCGGTTGTAGGATCTTCCACATCTTACCCTTGCAGGAGAAGATAGTGTATGAGTTCTGTCGCCTATCGATCAAAGGCTTTGGGTTTAAGGTCTTTCCCTTCTCCTGTAAACTTTGCTGGGAGGTGGAGTTTAAACTTGGGAGGATCAAATGCTGCGGGTACCTCCTCTTCTTCAGGCCTAGCCCGAGATTTTCCTCCTCCAGAGGGCCCTCCTCCCGTGCTCGCCATATCTGATTTGCTACTGGATTCGGGGTCGATGGGTGGTTCAAAAGAAGGCTTCTTTGCTGGAGTAGATGGGAATTCTCTTGGAGGTTGAGTGTCTTCCATGTTTGCAGGGTCGCCTAGCTCCTTAGCAGAGTGCCGGGGTTGTTTCTTTCTTGTAAGGTCTTGTCATGGGATTTACTTCCCACTCCTGGTCGTCAAAGACTCTATCTTGGATTTGAGACGAAGCCGAATGTGCCGTAATTCTGCCGCTTCTCTCCGCTAGCGTTCTGAGGTAGATATCGATAGGTTGATCATGCCTAAATCCGGGGACAGGTTCTTAACCACTTGCTGAGGTTAAAAAAATGTAACGTGTTCACAAGGTGCTAATCACGTTATTGGGAATGGATACGATAGTTGGCAGGTGGCCTGCTCTTCCAGAGAGGAGGCGAGAGCTGAGAACTAAAGGAGGCTTTGAGGGTGTACTGAGGAACAAAGAAGTAACCGTTCAACCAAGTATATTGAAATACTATCTGTCGAAGTCTGCCCTTTCTATTGTAGAAACAGGCGGTCCTTAAATACACAAATCTGTTCATGTCTAGCATGATCAAACTAATCAAAGGTATCAATTGATACACTTTGGTAAAACTCCTTAAGTATCAAAGTGATACTTAAAACAAAACATAAAACAAAACCAAGTATCAAACAATACTTAAAACAAACCAAGTATCAAAGCGATACTTAAAATAAAACATAAAACAAAACCCAGTATCAAACGATACTTAAAACAAATCAAGTATTAAAGCGATACTTAAAACAAACCAAGTATCAAAGCGATACTTAAAACAAAATATAAAACAAAACCAATACCCAAGTACCAGTACCAGTTACAGAATGGGTCACATACGAGGAGTTCAAGGCGACACTCTTGGAGCAATTCAGGGATTCCCACGCCAAAGAGACAGCAAGACAAAAGCTGGAAAAACTCCAACAAGGAAAACAGACTGTTTCGGCATACTGGAATGAATGCCGCCTATTGGAATATGAGGCAGAGTTTGATGATACTACTCTCTACATCATCCACCTGAGAAACTGCAGTGAAAGACTCCGAGAAGCGTATAGAATCCCTAACTCGCATGATACCACTGTAGAACGATTTGTAAGATGGGCCATCGATAAGGAAAGTATGCTAAATATGGTTCGAAACAACTCGGAAAACACTATAGTACACAGGGTGGCACAATTATCCAGGAACATAGACAGAACCTTCAAACTGCAAGCAGCTCGAGGTGAAAGTCGAGCATTATCACCAGGCGAGCTAATAGAGTTGGACAAATCAAGGCCAGGACACTCTCTGAACCTGTCTAAGGAAGAATATGCTAGAAGAATGAACGGGAAACTCTGCTTAAGGTGCGGAAAAGCAGGACATCGGATACAAGAATGCAGAAGCCGACCTGACAGTGGATACCTAGGCATCAGAGCTGCTGGAAATAATAGCTTCCAAACTCAAAAGAGGAGTAACATTTGAGAAGTAATTGCAGAAGATATACTGGCAGAAAACGACGAGGTTTCCCAGTAAATGGTAGTCTGGAAGACCCAGGATGTGGACCTGCAAAGCCCATCAGGTTAGTGAACTACTACATGGCACTACATATCAAAGAGGAGAAGAAGATGGAGATTACATAATTATCAAGACGAAGATACATAACGAAAAAGACGAAGAAACAACAATATATGCAAGGCTTGACTCTGGAACTACCGAAGATTGCATCGACAAGGAAATCTGTGACAAATACAGCCTCCACACAAAAAAAGCGAAGAAAGCGAGACAGGTCTACTTAGTTGATGGAAAGCCAAGCGCAATGGGTCCTATAACCCATACTGCGACAGTACCTATGGACATTGACAGCCATAGGGAAACGGCAACCTTTCATGTAGGAGATCTCAAGAACTATGAGAGAGTCCTGGGAATGCCATGGTCGCGAAAACAGAATATGACACACGATTGGAATGAGAACAAGATGACCTTTGCAAGCGAACTATGGGCGACACGATATCTCAACAGTTCGCCTGAAGTCTACTCGACACCGGTACGAGAAGCGGAAGAAGAAACCTTGCATCCAAAGTTGCCGAGAGATGGCAAGACAACAGAGTCCGGATACAAAAACTGGACCAAGAGGCAAAAGTGCCTACCAAGGGTTCCAAAGAGGCAGCAGGACACGACCAGTATGCCAACGAAGGAATCAAGATACCTGCTAATGGACAGACAATGATAGCGACAGGAATAGCTATTGGACTACCAGAAGGCACCTATGGATGGATAGCACCCTGCAGTGGTCTAGCAGTCAAACATCGACTTATGACTATGGCAGGGGTGATCGATGTCGACTATACAGGTGAAATCAAAGTGGTCCTGGCCAACCTGGCTCCAGAGGACTACAAAGTTCAAAAAGGCAATCGAATCGCGCAGTTGATCATTAAAAAAATCAACAAAGAGGATCTGCACGAAGTAGATCAATTGGAAGAAACCAGAAGAGGAGACAAGGGATTTGGAAGCACGGACCAAAACTAGCCCGATACAGCAAAAAGAATCGAGATCAAAGAGATCACAGCACAAGCCTTTGGATGGTACTATCAAAGAGGAGATACAACAGGAATTCTCAAATTAATATACAAAGACGAAAAAGTGGTTCTAGCGAAAATCAACATCAGTATGGAACTAGCAATCCAAGACAAGAAATACCAGAGCAAAAAAACCGATGGAAAGAATTGATTCTAAAGGAATATCATTGATTCATGAACCTATTCCAAGAAGAGGAAGCTACAGAGCTACCACCTCGAAGACCAGGAATTGATCACGAAATTCAGCTGGACAAAGATGAGAAAATGGGAAAAATAAAAGAAATTCCCTACAAGAAGTTATACCCACTAGGAGAAGTGGAGATTGAAGAACTTAGAAAGTACATTGAGTAAAACCTAAAGCAAGGATGGATCAGAGACTCCTTTGCATCAGGAGGATCCCCAATACTATTCGTCAAAAAGAAAGATAGAAAAATGAGACTCTCTATGGACTACAGAGCCCTCAATTTGGTTACGAAGAATGATCGATATCCACTACCCTTAATTGGAGAGGCACTAGATAGACTACGGTCTGTAAAATACTTCACCTAGCTCAACTTCAAGAACGCATATGTCACGAATGTGGCTTGGCGAGGAAAAGGTTTTCACGTGACATATGGTTATGAGTCACAGGTATGTTATTGTTTCACACATATGACTCATTCAAGTCATATGATTTGTTATATGTGGGATTTGTGATGCTTTCGCACATGGCTCAAATATGAGTCATGGGAGCGCGCCTGGTAAGTATGCCTTGTGAGTGTGCCTTGTGGGTAGGCCTTGCGTATATGATTTATGTTTCACACATGACCTCATTATGAGGTCATGGGTTTCACACATATGACTCAGTCAAGTCATATGACTTGTTTATTGTATTATGATTGGTTTATGAGTCTTTGTACATGACCTCGCTATGAGGTCATATCACGAATATGGCTTGGCAAGGAAAAGCTTTTCACATGACACATACTTATGAGTCACAGGTATGTTATTGTTTCACACATATGACTCATTTGAGTCATATGATTTGTTATGTGTGGGATTTGTGATGCTTTCGCACATAGCTCAAATATGAGTCATGGGAGCGCGCCTGGTAAGTATGCCTTGTGAGTGTGCCTTGTGGGTAGGCCTTGCGTATATGATTTATGTTTCACACATGACCTCATTATGAGGTCATGGGTTTCACACATATGACTCAGTCGAGTCATATGACTTGTTTATTGTATTATGATTTGTTTATAAGTTTTGCACATGACCTTGTTATGAGGTCATGGGTTTTGAGCATATGACCACTTTGGTCACATGACTAGTTTGTTTTGATTTGATTTCGCACATGTGACCACTTTGGTCACATGACTATGGGTGGGAAGAACACTATATAAGAAGGCCAATGCGGCTGAAGAGGATAGGTTCTTCACATTTTGTTCTAAGTACTTTTCCTCATCCTTGCAGTCGCTTCACCCTACACTTTTCTTTCACACCCATGGTAGGCCTTGATGCCTTGGATTCTGGGGGAGATATCTGAGTTTGCTCAGTAGTTCCTAGGGTCTTTAGTGTTGAGGTCTGTTAGATGTTGCGTGGTTGATTACTTGTTTACTTCTCATTTCGTTGCCTGATGGTTTCTCACGATGCTGTCACTTTGAACTCTTCATCACATTTGCCCACCAGCCCATTTCGGTAAAATGTCTTTGACTTCCTGTCTATAGTCTACTTGCAGGTTTCGCGTTCGATTGGGGGGGATGGCACATTGCGTTTAGGGGGATTACCCATGTCATTCTTTGGGCCAGCTCCTGTTTGTGTTGGGTTTTAATGGAGTCCTTAGTTCTCATGATACAAAACGCCCTTGGGTTAGACTGATAACTTTCCCAAGCTTCAACTCATCATACCAGCCATATCATTCCGCAGGTGGAAGGGCGGTACCTGCCCAACCCCTCCTCGTTACATTTTGTTTCTACAGTTGGAATCCAATGATGTTATTTATCGCCATTCCCTTGATGTTTTAGTCCTTGTGGCATTTACAGTGATTCAGTCAGGTGTCTCCTCCTCACCTCGGTGGAGATGGCTTTGATACTGAAAAATCTTGCCTCCTGGTGTGGTCCTCTGTTGCTACCTGGGGTGGTGTAGGACAATTGGCTACCAGACACTCGTGTTCTCTGTGCATTTGGGTAGTTCAGTTGTGGATCGTAGTTGGTGGCTTCATCCATTGCAAGTGGCGCCTACTTTCTGTTTGTCTGCTTCTGTTCGTTCGCCCTCCCCCTTCTTGTTGTATCAATTCGGGATGCCTCTTGCCCGATATTCGGTCCGTGCCTATTGCCGGACCTGTGGGGCTGGCTTTGGCTGGCTCTGCTTACTCTTTCCTGACTCCGGTGGACTTCAGTTTGGCTGGGTTGCACAATGTAGCTGGTGCCAGTGTCTTCGGGTATTGGTGCTGCCTTCTTTGTGGCTCTCGGCTGTGGCTGGTGGGCCCCTCTTGGTTATCCGATGTTGAGGGTTAGGGCTCTGTTGGTGTGGCTAAGACCAGTGGCTGCCTGATGGGCCTGGGTATAGGCTGTCCTGTGGCTGTCGGATGGTTGATCTGTCTGAGGTGCTGGGGGGGCTGGATGGACTCTGGGGCGTCTGGTGTGTGGGGCTTGGAAGGGGCTGACTAGGGGGGGAGAGATACCTGTGAGCACTGGTTGGGCCTGTGTCAGGTTGGGTGAGGTCTAATTAAGTGTTTTCAGTCTGGCTGGAGCTGTTAGATGAAGCTGCTGAGTGCTGTAAAGCTCCCCGGTAGCTTGGCTGGCTGATGGCCACCTGTGCAGATAGTGGGTTACGACCTCATGGTTGGACTTGTTTGGGTCTTGCACGCTGGACTTTGTGCGGTTTGTTTGGTTTCTTTGGTTGGGCGATGGGTTTGGCAGGAGGAGGCATAGCACCACAGATGGGAGATAGGACCCATTGACCTTTTTCTTAGTCTGTTACTACCTTTATATATTTCCTTTATTCATAGTATTTTGTTTGGGAGACAGGGAGCAGGTACAGGTCCTCCTCACCGGTACGCTCCTCAGAGGCAACTGGAAAAGTGAGTTCATAGGGTCAACAGCCTGGCATGCGGGTACGAGAGGTTGACATGTTTGTTGCCTCATCCCTGCCATTGTATCGCCTGTAGGTTTAGTTTGTTGTTTTGTTTGTTTGGTTTGGTTTTTTATTGTGGTAGAGATATCGCGGGACAGTATTTAGACTGGATGGTAGTGATTTTATGATTGTTGGATGAGGAACCTGGTCAGGTCGGTCTTTTGCTCGGCTTCAGCTGCACTTAGTGCTGGTTGGCCTTATATCAGAGGGACTACGGACTTGGACTGGGGCAGGCGCTGGGTTGTTTGATAGTCTTGTAATTAGTTTTCATGTAGTTATGACTCGGAGATGGTAGGTGCAGGGCCATAGACTTAGTTAGCTTGTGATTAGTGGTATACCGGTTAGCGGTATCTCTGTGCCGGCAGGGGCTCATCATATACCAGTATTGGCAGTACGAGTTTAAATAAAATTAGATTGAATTCTAAGTACTTTTCCTCCTTCTTTCACCCCGTGTCAGTAGTGAAGGTTCGGTGTTGATCCAATCAGAGCCCTTAATTTCTATCTCACAATAGACTTTAAGTCTTTAACTTCGAACACCTTTCGAGGGCTTCATTGTTATACCTCCTCATACATTTGCTGGAAGTCCTTTCTTCCTTCTACTTATCCTTTCAGTTGTTCAATACGGTCTCCTCCTCACAGTTGCAATAGCTAAGCGAGCCTCTGCACCCTCTACCACGTCCACTTTACATTGGTCGGTGGTTCTGTCTCGTGCCGTCGAGAAGAACTTCACCATCGAGGCTGAAGTCTCTTTCCTTTGGCATCACATCTGCGTCCTTTCTCGGAGATTTCATCGTACTGAGAAAAAGATATCTACCTTGTCCACAGTCCTAGCCTCTGAACATGATACAGTTCGCGGTCTGGTCATGATTCTGGCGGCTGAAGCTCCTACAGTTATCCTCTCTTCGCCTATCCCCTCGGTCGCTTCAGTTACTACGGCAGTCTCGGTTAGGGGGGGTGGGCTAGGCCCTGACAATTCTCGGGGTCCAGCAGAGGAGCTCCCTCAGAGGAATGTTGTGCCGCCGGTTATCCTGGCCTCTCCTGCAGCTTCGGTTCTAGATGGTGGTATGGGTGGACCGGTTCCTGATTCGTCAGGTCTGGTTAAGGTACTGGCTCCTGGTGTGGGTGGGGTGGTGTTAGGCGGAGACAACTTGATGGACTTCAAGGTTGTCTAGGCCAATCGAGATTCGTTTTTGTAGATGGAAATTGTCTAGGAAGGCTCGGACTTTACTCGTTTTGTTTATGACTACTAGGAGCAAAGTAAAATAGGTAAAGTAGGGTAGAATCGTAAATAGATTATTATATTGTTAAGGTCTCTTCTCTGTTGCTTGATGATGTTTAAAGCTTGGTAGGCACTTCGATATTTATATTCCGCATCTGAGTATTCGTGGACTCCATCTATTTATCATACAACTATGTAATTCTTCAATCATAATTCGCGATATCAAGTTTTCTTCCAAGGTGCGAGCACCTGTGGACCCTGAAAACCATCACACCCTCTTCGGTAATTACGACATTTCTTCTTAGGAAGTGTGCTGTCCCCAATAGTAATATCCTGATTAGCAGAGTCTTTAGACTTATGGCCTAGTTCTTAAGTCGAAATGAGTTGGCTCCAATTGTCTTTGCCATTGATAAAATGATCAGTTTTATCCACGGCTATATCTGCAAAGGTGGTCATCATTACAACTATCATAGGTCGTCTGACTCCAATTCTTTGTAACTCCATACCCAACCGATAGATTTTCTTTAGATGACTTCCTATTAACTCACAGGAAGCCACTCCACTAGGTTGGTAATTAATCCCTCGGTCGGCAAATCTTGGTTGCTCTCTGGGTAGTAGGTTTCAGTAACCATTATAGTATTGAGAATACCCCACGGCTATGATGAATTCCGAAACCCAGTTGCAACACTCCGTGAAGTTCGTTGGCTTCTTTGGTAGTGTCTTTTGGAGTTCTAGACTCTTCTGGTGGATGTAAATGTATTGGTCTCTAGTAGAGATCGTTTACCATTTGATACCATCTATTTGTGCGAAATCATCCTGTTACCTACAGCCCATACCAAAGGTGTCATGTATTTGAAGCCAAGTAACTCTCTGGGTAGTTGACGGAATTACTCTGTTCTACTTCCCAGGCATAGCCGAAGGTCCCCTCTCATATGACCCACGAACAGAATCCAGTCAGACGGACGGCGACGATGTATATGGTATTATTCTACCACCTTCAATACTGTGGTAACATAGTCACAGGACGCAACTGAGATTAATATATATGATGACGCGCGGGCCCCGTAAGGGAGCCAAAGGGGGGTGTTGGAGACCAGAGATTCCGATTCCGAGTGGGGATACCCTACTTAGGATGGTTCCTAGGTATCGGGTTCTGGTATTCCTAACAGGTGGATCCTGGAGTGAAGGCATCAGCTGTGGAAGTATCACGCCCTTCGTGGGGGCAGGTGGCTGAGTCCTCTGTGGCTGCACCTGTGGCTAGTTGGGGTAATGCCTCTAGTAGCATCCCTCCAGTAGCGGTGGGTAGTGATGAGAGTAGCCCGTTCACTCCTGCTACTAGACCTGCACCTGGGGGTGGGAAGAGGAAGAAAAATAAGAAGCGCCGGGTCAAACAATACCAGACCTCACCTGTGCCACTTGTCTCCAACTTGGAAGGGTCATCACCTTCGCCAGTTCACGGTAGCGAACCAGCTACTACAGAGTCTGCGGCAGGTTCACCACCTGCGGAGCGAGCTGAGGAGTTAAAGGAGGAGCTGAATACCTGGGTATGTTTGGTCAAGTGCCGGCGGCTTAGGAACTGTCTCGTTCTGGCTGCTTCCATCGAGGTTTTTGGGCTGTACTGCCAATGTGATGCCCCCCGAATTCTCTACGATAGTTTGTACCCCCTTGGCTATGGAGTCTTTCACATGTAAGTCGGCTTTCTCTCAGGTCTATGTGCTTAGGAGTAGGGTGTTTCTTTTGTTTGAGAATGGTGATGGATGTCGGAGTGGTCGGCGGGGTGTCCCGGAATCATTCAGTGGGGGCACTTGGGTGGGTTTCTACTGTGAAGAAGGTTTTTGTGGGGTCACATTCAGGTGACGGTAGTGGAAGTTTTGTATTTTGTACGGATAACTTGGCTGGCGGGTCGGTGGGGCAGAGGAGGATTTTTCTTTACAGTTGATGATTTTGTATTTGGTGTTCGAGTTGGGGCATGGCATGGGCATGTTTGAGGTACCAGGTTTGAGGTTTAGTTAGTTCGTAGTTAGTAGTATCCAGGATGCAACAACCCAGGGGCCCGGCTCTGGGACTTGTCATATGCAAGTGTTGGCGGTACGAGTTTAAATAAAATTAGATTGAATTCTAAGTACTTTTCCTACTTATTACTTTAACCAATCTAAAAACACTTTTACGATCTTTATCTTTATTGCAACGATATCGTTACACCAAGGAGAACTCTTCATACAGAAGAGTAAGAGAAAACTTATGATAGGCGTTTCCGACCGAAGACAAAGGTCTTGTACTATCGGTAATATAGGCAGAGGCCTAGTGCTATCATAAGACGATAGAAGAAGAAGAGAAGTATTGTTCCCCATCTCCAACAACTAACTATCTAAGGAGGGATCGTTACATTATAAAGTGTCACCTAGTGCGACGTCAAACAATACAAGATGGCATCCTTCAACCCAGATAGGGAAGAAGACATCAATATCGACAATCAAAACCTTAACCTAGATTGATTCTATGATGCCGTAGATCCCGTTTCAGCACAGCCCTCGAGTGCAGCAAGCCCAGTAACCGCAGAGAAAGGATTACCAGTTGATAGCTCTCCTGCAAGAACTCCACGACCTAAGAGAATGTCGGGATCCGCATTACCTGGGCCACTGGAGCCGGCCGCTCCCGTACCAGGCACTAGCATACTTGGAATAACTGAGAATCAGTTTCAGACATTTCTAGCAGCAACACGAAATACAGGACTAGGAAACATCCAACGACTGAAAGTAAAAGAACCCAACACAAACAAAAGAGCCGAAAACAAGCTTTGAATATTCTTGGCACAATGCGAAGGGAATTTTACTGTTAAGGGATATGGAGAACACCACGATGAGATCAAGATTCCATATGCGGAATCTCTACTAAAAGAACTCACAGCGCAATGGATCATGTCATTCTAAGATGGAAGGAAACAGAGGGAATAGATCATGTACGAGGAGTTCAAGGTGACACCTTATGAAAAATTTGGGGATCCCAACACCAAAGAGACAGCAAGACGAAAGCTGGAAAACCTCCAGTAAGGAAAACATAACCCGACAATAGATTGGAATGAGAACAAAATAACCTTCACCAGCGAACTGTGTGCGATACAATATCTTAATAGTTCAGCTGTGGTCTACTCGCCACAGATACGGGAAGTGGAGGAAGAAACTTTACACACAATGTTCGCCGAGTTGCGGCACGATAAGAGAGTCCGGATACAAAAACTGTACCAAGGGTTCCAATGGGACAGTAGGATATGACCTGTATGCCAAAGAAGGAATCAAGATTCTGTCAAACGGGCATGCAATGATAGCAACAGGAATAGCCATCGGACTACCAGAAGGCACCTATAGACCAATAGCACCCTGCAGTAGTCTCGCAGTTAGACATCGACTCATGACCATGGCAGGGATGATCGACGTCGACTATACAGGTGAAATCAAAGTGGTCCTGGCCAACCTGGCTCATGAGGACTACAAAGTCCAAACAGGCGATCGAATTGCAAAGTTGATCATTGAAAAAATCAACAAAGAGGATCTGCACGAAGTAGATTAACTGGAAGAAACCATACGAAAAGATAAGAGATTTGAATGCATGGACCAAAACCAGCCCAATACAACAAAGAGAATCGAGATCAAGGAGATCACAGTACAAGCCTTTGGACAGTACTATCGAAGAGGAGATACAACAGAAATACTCAAATAAATATACGAAGACGAAAAAGCAGTCCTAGCGAAAATCAACATCAGCACGGAACTAGCAATCTATGACAAGAAATACCAAAGCAAAAAGGGATGGAAAGAATTGATTCTAAAGGAATATCATCAATTCATGAACCTGTTCCAAGAAGAGGAAGCTACGGAGCTACCACCTCCAAGACCAGGAATTGATCAAAAAATTCAGCTGGACAAAGACAAGAAAACGGGAAAAACAAAAGAGATTCCCTACAAGAGGTTATACCTACTAGAAGAAGCGGAGATTGAAGAACTTAGAAAGTACATCGAGTAAAACCTAAAGCAAGGATGGATCAGAAACTCCTTTGCATCAGGAGGATCCCCAGTACTATTCGTCAAAAAGAAAGATAGAAATATGAGACTCTGTGTGGACTACAGAGTTCTCAATTCAGTTACCAAGAAAGATCGATATCCACTACTCTGAATTGGAGAGGCATTGGATAGACTATGGTCTGCAAAATACTTCACCAAGATCAACATCAAGGATACATACCACAATATACGCATCAAGGCAGGAGATGAATGGAAGACTACATTCGCCTCGAGATACAGAATGTTCAAATACTTGGTTATGCTCTTCGGGCTAACCAATGCACCGACTTCATTCCAAAGATGGATCAATAGGGTACTCAATAAATACCTCGACATATGTTGTATCATATACTTGGACGACATACCTATCTACTCGGAAAACATGCAACACCAGAAGAATATCAGCAATATCATGGCCGCAATACAAGAATCAGGAATGAAAGTCAAACCCACGAAATGCGAATTCCATAAAGAATGGAATACCTTGGATTTATCATCTATCGAAGCTGGGTCAAGGTCGACCCAGTCAAAACAGTAGCCATATGGGATTGGGCTAAACCAAACAACAAAACACTTATTCCATGCTTTATGGGATTCTGCAACTTTTCTCGTAAGTTTATAGAGGAATTTAGCAGGCTTGCAAAACCACTCTATATCCTAACAAAGAAAGACAAGAAATGTGAATGGGGAGAAACAGAGTAGAAAGCATATGATGCAATACCAATGCATCTAATATCGACACCCATACTGGTTTATTTCAACCCAAACTGAAGGACAATGATCGAAACAGACGCCTTAAAATATGTGTGCTCAGGCATACTATCTCAACAATGTAAAGATGGAAAAGGGAGGCCAGTGTCTTATCGATCCAAGACAATAACCTGCCCAGAGTGCAACTAGGATGTTGCTAATAAAGAACTAGGAGCGATAGTACAAGTATTAAAGGAATCGAAGAGATATGTTTTGAACAATGACCATCCAGTTCGAGTTCTAACTGACCATAGGAATCTGGTCCTGTTCATGACTATGAAAGAACTGAATGACCGCCAGATAAGGTGGATGGAATACCTTAGTAAATACAACTTCAAAATTAAATACCGACCAGGCAAAGAGAGCAGAAAGCTAGACGCTCTCATAAGGATTGCAAGCGACAAACCACAAACGAAAGACGATGAAAGAATCAAACAAAAAATACAAATACTATTACCAAAAACCTACTTCGAGGCAATAGAGGTTATCCAATTCACATCAACGGAGGAAAGGAAAATTGAGAATGCAAACGAAAGAAACAAAACAATTCAGGCAATAAGAGAAGTATTGTCATGAACGTGACTTAGCGAGGAAAGGGTTTTTCACATGACACATGGTTATGAGTCACAGGTATGTTATTGTTTTACGCATATAACCCATTCGGGTTATAGGATTAGTTATGTGTGGGATTTGTGATGCTTTCGCACATGGCTCAAGTATGAGTCATGAGATATGCGCCTGATGAGTATGCCTTACGAGTGTACCTTACGGGTAAGCCTTGCGCATATGATTTATGTTTCGCACATGACCTCATTATGATGTCATGGGTTTCGTGCATATGACTCAGTCGAGTCATATGACTTGTTTATTGCATTATGATTGGTTTATGAGTTTCGCACATAATCTCGCTAGGAGATCATGGGTTTTGAGCATGTGATCACTTTGGTCACATGACTAGTTTGTTGTGATTGAGTTTCGCACATGTGACCACTTTAGGTCACATGACTAAAGGCGGGAAGAACACTATATAAGGAGGCCGATGCGGCCGAGGAAGATAGGTTCTTCACGCTTTGTTCTAAGTACTTTTCCTACTTATTACTTTAACGAATATAAAATACCTTTACGATCTTTATCCTTATTGCAACATTATCGTTACTCCAAGGAAGGCGCTTTACGAAGAAGAGTTAGAGAAAGCTTACGATAGGTGTTCCCGATAGAAGACAAAGGTCTTGTACTATCGGTAACGTAGGCAGAGACTTAGAGCTATCGTAGGACAAAAGAAAGAAGGAGACAGAACCGATAAGTATCGTTCCCTGTCGCCAAGAACTAACTATACAGAGAGGGATCATTACAAGTATTGAAGGAAGGAAAAAAGGAAATGAAAGGAATTCCTCTGGGTTTATGCCAATGGAAGGATGGAAACATGTAGTACGACAGAAAACAATGGATTCCGGAAAAAGAAGAGATAAGGACATACATCATACGACAACACCACGATATCCAAACAGCAGGATACGGAGGAATGGCTAAAACTACAGAATTCATCACAAGGTTATTCTATTGGCCAGGACTGCGCAAAGATGTCAAATGATATGTCAAAAACTGTGACATATGCCAAAGGACGAAAATGGCTAAACACTCACTATGTGGATTACAGAAATCGAACGAAGTTCCCGAACAACCATGTGAAACAATTACTATGGATTTCATCACAGACCTACCGGCATCTGAAAATTGCAATAGCATCCTGGGCATGGTGGATCGTCTGACCAAAATGAGTTATTTCATTCCAGTCAGAAAAGATATCGACACAAGAGATTTTATACCAACATTCTTCTGAGAAGTCTTCCAAATTCACGGCCTCCCAAAGAATATCATTACCAATCGAGGAACACTATTCACATCAGGACTATGGAAGAAAGTAACCGGAGAAATGAGGATACAAAATAGGCAGAGTACAGCATTACACCCTTAAACGGATGGACAAACGGAACGGGTAAACGCGATACTCGAATAATATTTACAGGCCTATGTCAATTACCAACAGGATGATTGGTAAAAACTACTATCAATGGCTGAATTCGCATACAACAATGGAAAGCAAGAAACAATTAGCACCACACCCTTCTTCGCAAATTACGGACAATATCCACCAAGTCAGACCACATATCATACGATTAATAGTATAATACTGGACAAAACAGATATGGGAAAACTACACAAAATATTACAATACGAAATGAGTCAAGCACAACAATGACAAAAAGAACAATACGATAAGCACCGAAGACCGGATCTGAACATACAACCGGGAGATATAGTATGGCTAATATCATGCAATATTCATACGACGCGACCATCAAAGAAATTAGACTACAAGAAAATCGGACCATTCAGGATACTGGAAAGAGTGGGCAGCCGAGCTTATAAACTCAACCTTCTACCCTCGATGCGAATACACAACACATTCCACATCTCACTCCTCGAATTACATAACAATAACAAGTTTCCCACACAAACAATTATTCCTCCTCCACCGATCGAACTTGACAGAGAACCAGAATACAAGCTCAACAAAATTGTGGATTCTCGCTTCTTTCACGGTCACCTCCAATACCGAGCCAAGTGGACGGAATATTCGCCCAAATACGATAAAACTTAGTACTTCACACACAACTTCGAACATGCACAAGATGCCATCTCAACCTTGGACTAGTGATACCCAGGCAAGTCCAGCTCAGGTAACAATCACGTTCAACCAAGACAAAGGCAAGATAAAGGCTCCCACGCCATTGCAACAACATGAGAGCTGGAGCGATAGCCACGACCAAACCACACCGACCAGCCCCGAATACTCATTCATGGAGTCGACTAACAAAGAACTCCGGGAAAGGGAAAAACAAGCACAGCATAACACCATGTCATGGATGGTATGCTACAACGATAGATGTCCTACACACTACAGGGACAAGGAAGGCTCAGGATAGTTCCCAAGAGAATACAAAAGGTTCAGTCGACGTCCAAACCATGCCCTAAAGAACTGGAATTAGTGCTTCAACAACATGTGCAAGATGCACAGGATGAAGAAAATCTCTGCTGAATACTACCCGCAGAAAGATGGGACAAAGAAAGAGTTGGAAGGAAAAGATGCCACAGTAGGGCAGAGAGCTAGAGCCTCGAGGATGAGGCCCAGAGAGAGGGAAGCCCTAAACACATCGACGGAAATGGAACCGGACGCCAGAAGCCTACACAGGCAAATTCGAGGACTCCAGGAACTACTTTGTCAGGCCGAAGCCACAATTTCAGCAAACGATAAAACGATTACGGAGCTAAGACAGCTGAATGATGTTCAGTGGTACACAATCGTGATGGCGAATCTCATCTTGGAAATGGTGAGGGTAAGATGGAGGGAAGCGGATGACAAGTTCGATAGGGTTCTGAGGTGCATGCGCTCAACAGGACGGGAACAATTGAAGCTTAGGGAAAGAGCCTGATGAGACTCAGACTTAGGGGGAGAGGAGCTAATATCACGAATATGGCTTGGCGAGGAAAAGGTTTTCACATGATATATGGTTATGAGTCACAGGTATGTTATTGTTTCACACATATGACTCATTCGAGTCTTATGATTTGTTATGTGTGGGATTTGTAATGCTTTTGCACATGGCTCAAATATGAGTCATGGGAGTGCACCTGGTAAGTATGCCTTGCGAGTGTGCCTAGTGGGTAGGCCTTGCGCATATGGTTTATGTTTTGCAAATGACCTCGTTATGAGGTCATGGGCTTTGAGCATGTGACCACTTTGGTCACATGACTAGTTTGTTATGATTTGGTTTCACATATGAGACCACTTTAGTCACATGATTATAGGTAGGAAGAACACTATATAAGGAGGCCAATGCGGCCGAGCAGGATAGGTTCTTCACACTTTGTTCTAAGTACTTTTCCTCGTCCTTGCCGCCGCTTCGCCCGGAGTGTTTCTTTTGCCCTCATGATAGGCCTTGATGCCTTGGATTCTGAGGGAGATATCTGAGTTCGCTCAGTAGTTCCTGGGGTCCTTGGTGTTGAGGTCTGTTAGAAGTTGCATGGCGGACTACTTATTTGCTTCTCATTGCGTCGCTTGATGGTTTCTCACAATGCTGTCACTTCAAGCACTTCATCACGGTCGCATACAAGCCCCTTTCGGTAAAATATCTACAGCTTCCTGTCTATCGTCTACTCACAGGTTTCGCGCTCGATTGGGAGGATTGAACATTGTGTTTGGGGGGATCACCCGTGTTGTTCTTTAGGCCAGCTCATGTCTTTTGTTGGGTTTTAACAGAGTTCTTAGTTCTCACGATACAAAACGCCCTTGGGTTAGACTGATGACCTTTCCAAGTATCAATGCGTCATAACGGCCACATCAATCCACTGGGGAGAGGACCTCGCTGGCCCCCCCCCCTGCTCGTTACTACATGTTTCTAAGGTCGGAAGCCTACGATGTTGTTTATCACTGTTCCCTTGGAAGTTTTGTCCTTGTGGCATATACAGTGGTTCAGCCAGGTATCTCCTCCTCGCTATGGTGGGGATGGCTCTGACCCTGAAAAATCTTACCCCCTGGTGTTGTTCATCCTTGCTACCTGAGCTGGTGTGGGATGATTGGCTGCCAGATACTCGTGTTGTCTGTGCGTTTGGGTGGTTCGGTTGTGGTCTGTGGTTGGTGGCTTCACCCATTGCAAGTGGGGCCTACCTTCTGTTTGTCTGCTTCTGTTCATTCGCCCTCCTCCTTCTTGTCGCATCAGTTGGGGATGCTTCTTGCCAGTCGTTCAGTCTGTACTTGTTGTCTGACCTGTGGGACTGGCTTTGGCTGGCTCCGCTTACCTTTTTCCTGACTCGGTTGGACTTCGGTTCAGCTGGGTTGGATGGTGTGGCCGGTGCTGGTGCCTTCGGGTCTTGGTGCTGCCTCCTCTGTGGCTCCCAGCTTTAGCTGGTGGGCTCCCCTCAGCTACATGAAGTCGAGAGTTGCAGCTCTGTTAGCGCGGCCAAGACCAGTAGCTACCTGATGGGGTTAGGTATAGCTGTCCTGTGGCAGTTGGATGGTTGAGCTGTCTGAAGGGCTGAGGGGGCTGGATGGGCTCTGTAGCGCCTGGTGTGTGGGGCTTGAGGGGGGCTGATTGGGGGGGGAGAGGCACCTGCGAGCACCAGTCGGGTATGCATCAGGTTGGGCGATGTCTAATTAAGTGTTTCTGGCCTGATGGGGCTGTTGGGTGAAGCTGCTGAGTGCTGGAAAGCTCCTCGATGACCCGGATGGTTGATGGCCACCTGTGCGAATATTGGGTTGCAACCACCTGGCTGGACTTATTTGGGTTCTGTGTACTAGGCTTTGTGGGGTTTGTTTGGTTTGTTTGGTTTGGCAATGGGCATGGCTGGTGGGAGCAAGGCACCATGGGTAGGAGATAGGCCCCACTGGCTATTTAGGTCTGTTACTACCTCTATGTATTTCTTTTGTTTATGTGTTTGTTTTAGGAGACAGGAAGTGGGTACAGGTCCTCCTCACCATTACGCTCTTCGGAGGTACTTGGCAAAGTGGGTTCATAGAGTCAATGGCCTGGCATGCGGATGCTCGAGGTGGACATGTTGGTCACCTCCTCTCTACCCTTGTATCGCCTGTAGGTTACGTGAGTTTGTTTGTTGGTTTTCTACTGTGGTGGAGGATTTTGCGGGCCGGTATTCAGACCAGGTGGTAGTGATTTTTATATTTTGTTGGACGAGGAACCTGGTTGGGTTGGTCTTTTGCTCGGCTTCGGCTACGCTTAGTGCTGGTTGGCTTCATACCAAAGGGGCTATGGACTTGGACCGGGGTGGGCGCTGGATTGTATGATGGTCTTGTAATTAGTTCTTGTATGGGCATGACTCGGAGATACCAGGTGCGGGGCCATAGATTTAGTTAGCTTAGGATTAGTGGTATACCAGCTAGCAGTATCCCTGTACGGTAGGGGCTGGTAGTATGCCAGTGTTAGCGGTACAAGTTTAAATAAAATTAGATTGAATTCTAAGTACTTTTCCTACTTATTACTTTAACAAATATAAAAACACTTTTACGATCTTTATCTTTATTGCAATGTTATCATTACACTGATGAGAGCTCTTCACAATGAAGAGTTAGAGAAAGCTTGCGATAGGCGTTCCTGATAAAAGACAGAGGTCTTGTGCTATCAGTAACATAGGCAGAGACCTAGTGCTATTATAAGACTAAGGAAAGAAACTGAAGAAGAGAAGTATCATTCCCTGTCGCCAAGAACTAACTATCCAAGGAGGGATTATTACACTTAGAAAAGCTTAACAAAACACCCAAGTTACTACCTGCTCCAACAATTACAACTATTACTTACTTTTACATTCTACTAGTTGGCCATTTTGGCTCCCAGATATTTTAAGGGAGTAAAATAGAATTTTATACTACCCATCTCCTATTTCTGTGGATATTTTTAGATTTAGTCCTAAGGGTAGAGTCTAGTAAATATACTGGTAGTTGGTATTTAGCTTACTAGTAGTGTTATAATCAGGACTTTCTACTATCTTGTACCAAGATATTAGCAAGGATAAAGGCTAGATTGGAAGGTGAAAATTAGCACATACTTGATTAGGATGAACTCCAGACAAGTTAGATGTAACCAGACACTAAAGACACCCAGGATGTAACTGGACAATCTGGATGCCTAGGATCAATAGAATATGAGTAACTGAATCTTTACGTCAGGCTGTACAGCACACATATCTGATGCAGTGTTATTTTTTTGCTAATATACATTCCCATTTCCATTAAGCTCTACTCCTCCTTGATGTCTCCTCCCCATCTTATAACCCACTGGTGGGCCACCCTTAGGTCTGAAGTATATGTGACCCTCTGCTCCTTCAATGTGACTTCTCTTCCTCCTCACCTGATCTAATATGCCCTTAGCTTATGGCTTAACTTCAACCTAAACTACATCACTCTTATACTCACCCAGTATATACACTTATGACAAAATCCTTCCTAAGTTTTAAACTAGGGTGGTCCAATATCAAGCTAGACCTGGGAAAAGTACACTACTCTTGTACATAGATAGAGTACGACTTACATAATACCAATGCTAAAAATAGTACCCGAGCTGCCAAGAACACTTATTTCAAGGCGATTAAGAAGGCTAAAATGGAGTACTAGTCTGAATTCCTAGAAGACATGATAACTCAAATAGTATAAACGGTAAAAAAGGATTTACATTTAGCAAACCTCCAGAATACTATCCCTCCATGCCAGGCGTCTCCTCTACTGATGAGCTGAACAACATGCTTTTCTCTAACCTTTTTCCCCCAAAACCTCCCATCTTCTGCCCTCCCACTTTTCACTTATTCAAAGATTACCCCCTTCTCCTAGTAGCAGAGATATCTTCTGCCCTCTACAAGTCCTGAGCCTCTTCAGCACCTAGCTCAAACTAAATCCCTTATAGGATATGAAAGAAGGTCAATGTTACCTGCCTGTCCCTCCTGGTCAAGCCACTCTCCCCTCTGGTTACCTTTAGATATCACTCCAGCACTCTGAAATGGGTAATTGAGTGGTCCCCGACAAATTATATAAGTCCTCCTATGACAAGCCCAATTTTTTCCAGATTGGTATTCTTTATAAGATGGTCTCCAGAATTCTGGAGTATGTTATAGTCAACCTTCTCTCTCCCATTGCTCAATCTCTCAGCCTCCTCGACTATCATCAATGTAGCTTACTTCTGGACTTTAGTATATTCAATACATGTGTAAATCTCATCCATGAAGTTCAAACCCTTCATTGACCCAGGCTAGTAGTCTCCACCTTCTTCCTTGATATCCACGAGGGTTTTGATAGAGTCTCTTCAAGAATTCCTTCCACATGCTGTGCTTTAAGAGTGTCCTCCCCAATCTCTGCTCTTGGGTTAGGTTCTTCCTCATGAGAAGACACTGCCAATTAATCTTTCAGGGCTCACTAAGGGCTTTCAAACCACTCTAAGTAGGAACCCTGTAGGACTCCCCTATCTTCCCCTTGATTTCATCATTTACATCTCTTTCCACCTCCCAGTGCCTAGAGGTGTTATGAATGTGGCGTAGCGAGGAAAGAGTTTTCATATAACTCATAGTTATGAGTCATATATATGTTACGATGTTTATATATATGACCATTTCAGTCTTATGACTTGTTTATGTGTTTCACACATGACCTTGTTATGAGGTCATAGGTTTTCATGCATGTGACTACTTTGGTCACATGATAGAAGAATTGAAGAACAATACTATAAGGAGTCAATAGGACCCAAGGAGGATGAGTTCTTCATGCTTTATTCTAAGGACTTTTCCTACCCATACATTCAACCTGTCTTGGAAGTGAGTACACCAATACTTTACCTTATTCCACTCGCAATAAATACTTTATCCTTTGTTCTTTGTCTGAATTTTTTGTTTCAGGTGGTTAGTTAGAAGTAGTTCTACTAGTGTAGAAGACACTTCAGTGCATGATATCTATGGCCTGATGGCGGTAATCACTAAGTGCAGTCTTAGGCTATGATGGCATCTTCGACAGCCTCTGCCTCTATGGATTCCTCCCCCCTCACTGATATTGTCCTTCTTTCTGTTTAACTCCAACCATTCCTCCTTACTTGAGGCCACTCATATGGCCTTGTCTCTTGCGCCCATCTCTAACGTTGACTGTGACCTCATCCCTACAACTATGTGGTCTGACAATATCCCTAAAAGGAACTTTAGTTTCCTACAACTCTACTACTGTCACAGGTGACCAAATATGTTGAACCTGCAGTTTGATGCACTATTTCAGCAAAAGGACACTCTCATAACTGTTGTGATAATAAGAAAAGTGGAGGTTTTGGTAGAGGTCTTCCTTATAGGGAAGAGCTGTTCAGCTACATGTATGTTAGATAAGTGCTCTACCACAGGACTCTTCCCTCGGTTCAACTCTGACCATGACCTGGAATACTCTCTGGCTCCTAGACTCTTCCCCCATAGATTCTCAAGCTGTTCTCTTTGAATCTTCCCTTCCCGCAGCTAAAGACAACTCGACTACCACTACTCCTGAGGCTAGCTCTTAGTCCATTACTCCTTCTCACAATGTGGCTGCTAAGGACAAGGTGCCCAGCTTCCTCCTATAAGGCCCCATTTATGAGACCAGCTCTTCTACCCCTTTCTTCATGGCTAGGCTATCATCTGATGAAAGGGCTTCCTATGAGAACCCTAAGTTCAAATTAGATGACCCTGCTGATGAGGACTATATTCTTTCCGTAGTGGGGACCCATCCCTGTATACAGTTGAAGTCCCCTGACAAATGCTCTACAATCCTCCTCCTTGTTCCTCAGTTTTTAAGAAGCATTAATGTTGATAAAGATCAGAAAAAACAGATTATTTTAGCTCTCCCAGGCCTACTACTACATGTTCACCATAAGCCATTCGCCATTCTTCCTCCTATGGTACTCCTGTCAACTATCGAGGCCACACTCTCTTCTCCTTCCTCTCTAGCAACTCCGGATATCCTACACACCTCTGAGGTAATATGCAGGAATACCTCTATAGACCTGGATGATAGATGCTACTCGGAGGTGACCAGTCTAGATGACAGCATAGATGTCCCCTCTCCAGAAATGACCTCATCACCCACAGGTTTTAGACCCTGGGTGTCCTGTCATGGTGGGTAGCTGGAAGGTTTTCCAGGCATCCTACTTGACACATAGACCATATCAGAGGTTCAACTCCCGAATACCCAGTCCGAGATGGTAGACTCTGTTTTAGCTCAGGCAGACTCGATCATGGGGGGAGTCTGCAGGATGTTGGATGCAGGAACAACTCTCTCCTCCAGACCCTGCTCAAGTGATATCACTAGGTCTATATTGGAAAGCCTAGAGGATATTCACTCAGGTAATACTCAACCCCTCTTCTACTCAGAAACCAAGTCAATCGAGGACAATATAGTCCAAGAAGTCCAAGCTTGGATGAACCAGGGTCCTGTGACCAGTCATAGTAGTCTAGTAGCTGGTGTGAATTACTAGAAACTGGTTCACAAGTTAGAATGGGCAGTCAAGATACTGACAGATATTGTAGGCAGATTAGGAGAAAAGATACAAACCCTACATGATAAGTTATCCTCCAACTATCACCCTCCTATATGCTGTGCCCATCAGTACCCCTACTGTCCCTTCGGAGGTGCTCCTACCTCCTGCCTTCTCTAAGGGAAAAGAGACCGCTCTGATGGCTCCTACTACTAAAGCCTCCTTCACAGAGATTGTAAAACAGATAGTATATGTGCCAAAACTCCCTGCCATTCCGCAGAAGCCAGTACACCCCACCACCACACATCGGCTGCCTTCTCCTACCAGTCCAGCAGTAGCAGCTTCTCCAGTCATGGGACAGTAGTCCTGCATATATCTCATGGTAGTGAAGGGAAGTCCATCTACTGGGAAAAGGAGGATAGAGAAGGAGTGGAAAAGAAGGAAGGAAAGAGATGAGGCAGACACCTGAGTGGTACTTTTAGAAAGTGAAGAAAGACTGTCAGGAAATCTGATGGTAAAAAGGAATCCGCAACCCCAGCCAAGACTGAGGAGAAGACAACTGACAAGCAAAAACTAGTCCCCACAACCACTACCCCTGTAGTGCTACCAGTTCAGTTAGGCCCTGCTACCTCTACTAGCAGTAGGTAGACTATGGTCCTTTTATGGCAAGACATCTGTCAAGTTACGCTTGAACCTCCAGACCCACTCAATTTGATACTGGCATTACCGCCATTGTTACCGACTCCAGATACTATAGAGAGGCACATCACTATGCAGTTTGCTATCTACAAGGAAGTCGCCCTACCCGAGGTTGTCACCATCGAGGTGATCTAGACCTGAATTAAAGTCTCCCTGTCCAATTAGTAGAAGGTTTAAGGAGCTTCGTCTTACATCTGTGCTGGACATATCCGTCCTGAGGTCAGATATATCTTCCTGACCTTGGTAGCACACTCTGTATCAAAGCTAAATAATCAGCTCAGTCAAGTAAGGCTCACTCTCTTCAAGGACCTATCACTCTCAGAGTTTGTGTTATAGAGAAATTTTGAAATGATGAAGATTTTTGTTTCTGTTATCCCACTTGCTGATACAGGACAAGGGTCAATTTGGAGGGCTAAGGGGTGTACAGAAAGAATGGCCTTTGACAGCCTCCAGACTAACTTGGAGCAATCCAACACTAGTATAGGTAGCATTTCTCAGCCTGATATTACGGGCTCTATCTATACTATGAGGCTAGCTAATCCAGTCACATATGGCATCCACTTTATGGTTGAAAAGAATGAGTTGATCAAGGACAGCCTTACTAAGTGTAAGATCTGGCTATGAGAAGGTGCCCGCAATGTCTTAGTCTTCAAGAAGCACCTTCCCCACAACGTTTATAGTAGGTATTTGGAAACTAGCCATTAAGAGGCCACCTGTAGTAGCACTCTCATTGCCAGTTCTGTTTTGGAGTATACATCTCTCAAAACCACATATGCGGTAAACTCAGCTGCCTCGCAGGAGTATGCTTGACGTGTGGACATACCAGGAGGCAATCTTGGCTCTGCAATAAGATGGACCACTTCACAAGATATGAACTGTACAACAGCATCACGTCATCATCCCCCACCCCACCTGGCCCATCAGCAAAATGGGCAGCAGTCCCATTGGCAGAACCTTCCAAGAAGCCCGAACAGAAGACAAAGCAGACAGGAAAGAGCTGGGGAGGATACCACAGTCGTGCAAGGTCTCCTATACTCAGGCTAATAGAGATCAGCAGTAATGAGGAAGATGATATGCCCCCCCACCATAAGTCGGACAAGATCAAGGGTAAAAAACTAGAATGTCTCTTCCCCTCTACCTCTCCAGCATGTGGGATCCTGAAAGCTACTACCACTACCAAACTTAGTCAAATGATCCCTCCAGGACTGTTTGGGATCTGGAGAACAACTTCTCCTTTGCCACTAGCCCCTGTAGCCTGAGCAGATCAGTTGAAGCCCCCGTTTGATGCTTATTATGACAATGGCATTAAATGTAGTCAGTGGTGGGTAGAATCAGGTGCTGGTATTTGATTTGTTTTTCTTTATTGATTTCCTTTTTTATTATTGAACCTCGGATTGATCTGGAAGAATAATATGTATCTATAGATGTTAATAGGTAGAATATGTTTTTTTTATTAAAGAGTCTGGTATTGAGATATTTGTTTAGTCCCATATTTGTAGGATATTTGAAATGGTTGGGTAAGGGAAAGGGAGAGCACACTTGGATATTGGGAGAAAGGGGTAAAGGTACTCACTAGGGTCTATTTTCAACCTGGCTATACCTAGGACTAGTTTATTGAGTGGTTGGACAAATTTAAGAAACTGGATATCATGTTTGGTGACTTCAATACCAGGCATCGAGATTGGAACCCTAAAACAAACCACAATAAAATCAGTGGATGGTGACTGAAACAGTAGTTTACAGCCTCAAATTGCTATATGAATATGTTTCCTCCAACACTGTCAACTTTTCAAGACATTTCCAGAATTGACCTTTGCCTATACCAGGTACCATATATTAGATATTGGTACCTGGACGATGCTTGTTACCAGCACAGTACCTAAGCTCTGCAATTGACAGTTGATCTCCCTGATAACATGATGCAATGGAGGCCGGCTTGGAAAAAGGGAGTGTGGGAAAAGTTTAGGAAGCAATTAGATGCCTTGTAAAAAGTGAAAGATAGAGAGTTGTGGGATGGAGTAAGAAGTGTGGTGGACGCACTCCCACAGGCCTCCATTAGCAGAGGTCAGTACAAGTGGTAGATACCAGAATTGGAAAGGATGAGGTTGGAAGTGGCTCAGTTGTAATGGTACTCCAAGGCAAGTTGGAGTAAATAGAGGACTTCAGGTTGGTTAGGTGTGTTTACTGAGTAGACCTATTAAGGGCCAAGTTCAAACATATCAGGTCTAAGTTTACCGAGAGTAAGGATTTAGGTATCTTTAGGTTGGCACAGAAGTTGGAAACCAAGCGAACACTTCCCTACATGTCCCACCCAGGTAGATCCTATGGTACCCCACATTCAGATATCAGTGACTTGATTGCACAACAGTTATCCCTTGGTGACTCCACCTATTGGACGGATTCCATGGTTGATATAGACAGTACTCAGGAAATAGAAATTGAGCTTACCAGATTCCCTACCAATACGGGTCCGGACGAGGATGATATCAGTTATCCCTTCCTACTGTTATAGAAGGGAAGGGATACAACAACCTTGCAGCATCTTATTGATCATAGGCTGTATTATGATATTCTGGCCTAGCATCAGGCCATATTGGTTCTCATACCCAATTTCAATAAGCTTAAGTATGATATTATCAAGTCCTGGAGGATGATACCTCTTCTTGTGACACTAGCAAAAGTCACAGAATAGGGAGTCCTGTTACCATTAGCTGCTTGCCTTAATCTGTGGTAAACTCAGCTTGTTTCCCGCTGGAAATGAGAGGTTCATAATGCTATTACAGTAGTTTTTGAATTTCTACAATACGACAAAGGCTATAAGCAGCTGGTCTTATCAATAGACATCAAAGGAGGGTTTGATAATATTAATGTCAACCTCCTGTCAGCTTTTTTGGCGGCTTGAGAATGTCCTCCAAACTTATGTCAATCGGTTCAGAGATGGATGTTTTCTCAGTCAATTCCCCTTTGCTTGAACCGATGTATCTCCTGGGTTTACTATATTAACAAAGGGGTACCTCAGTGCTCACCTCTTTGCCTCTTCCTCTTGGGCACCTATGTGGCAGATATATTCACATCATACATGCAACACTCTCCTAGTATTTATCAATTAGTGGTCTCATATATTAATGATGAGATAATCATAGTAGTAGCGGAATCCACTAATGCTGCCCAGTACCAGGCAGGAGAGATGTTTGCAGATTACAATTGCATAGCCAGAGCCAGAGGTATGGGCTTTAGTGCTCTCAAGACCCAGTGGATAGGGTTTGGAAGTAGAGTATAGGAAAAAATGGAGTTGTTGGGAGAAATAACTTTTCTTCTCCTGTAAAGTATTGGTTGAAAAGGAAGTTGAGTGTTAGGAGGAGGATTTTGGTATTGGAGAGAAGGTTTAGGAGTGTTGGGGGACTGAGAGTGTGGGAGACTTACCGCCTAATGCAGGCAGCCTACCTTCTGACTATCTACTACAGACTTGAATTTGTAACTGACTATACATTGTTTGTGAGGCAGATTCAGGTCCATGTCAATGATTGCCACCACTCAGTATTTCAAACTCCGATTAAGCTGGCAAACAACATACTGTTAGCTAAGTTCAGAATCCTATCTGTTGTCTTTCAAAGCAAATACCTACAATGGAGATGCTATAACCAGCTCATCAACTACAGATATTGTAACCAGTATCTCTGGTTCAGTATGATATGGCTTGACTGGAAGGAGGAAGGTATGGTCCCATATTGGCAGACCTCAGATCGGGTACTCACCTACCACCCTATGGTTTTGATTGTGAAAGGCAAGGCACTAATGGCTATGCACTACCGTTCACTGAATACGGACCTCTGTATATCTTCAGATATGATCATATATATGGACAAGTCCCAGTCCTCAGAGGGATCTCCTGTAGCAAGGGCAGTATTTAAGAAAGAGACTGTGACCCATGTTGATGGGTGCTTGGTACCCCTATCTTGGTGTATTGTTAAATGCAAGCTGTTTACAGCTTTCTGTACTTTCTGACATGCCCAGGATATGGCCAAAGGGTCTCCAGTTTATGTGTTCTCCGACTGTGTTTTGGCTCTCACCTTGGTTGACAACATGTTTTTAGAAGGTGACTCAGCTGAGTTGTGAGAAGTCATAGTACCACTGTTTAGTGCATTCTCTCATGTCAGTCTCAGTTGGGTTAGTGTTCGTTACAAGGTCCCATTTCTGATGAATAGGGTGCCAAGACCAGATTATTAACTTCAGGTTAAAAAGAACCATCCAAATCAGATCAAATCTGAAAGAGTTATAGCTCTTTGAAGTTAAACAGCTTCAAATAAATCTAGTTCTGTCAGTTTTAGTCCGATTTAGCTAATTCTTGTTTCCAGTTAATGAGATTAACCGAGGTTATTTTATCCACGCTCCTGAGAAACGGGGCCCAGTAATGAAGCCTAAGTTGGGTCCCCAGTCACATGGACATCGCTGGCACTGAAATGGTCAACCTCTAGGCTAAGGCCTGTGTTAGACGTCCCTTGTGCACCCTTTTTTAGAAAGAGATCAGCTTTAGAATCAGATATACAGCCTTCTCACAGGAGCTACAAAAAGAGAAATGGAGGTCCTGACATGACAGAGAAGAATATAAATATTATATTCATGAATCAAAGACACTCAGACACCTCCACAGGCTCATCCGCATGGACTCTTACATTTTATTGAGGATCTGCAGTAGGACAGGCCGAGTCCGCCATGACTGCTATGAGAGAATAAAGGATAGACACCACTGGACTGAGTTACCCCATAATGCTAGAATGTATCCTGCTAATGAAGACTTGTATAAGGATTCAACAGTCTCATGGTAGAAATTCTGGTGAGTAGACTATAGATAGTTGAGCCTGAGAATTCCTCATCATATTAAGGTAGTAGACAGGGAATTAGTCATCACAGGTAACACTTTTAATAGTACACTGAGAGTTGAAAGAAATGCCAGGACAACAATGGTGGGAGGCCCAACAACATGTACCTGGTAAGAGAGAAAACTTGACAGCAGCGGATACATTCTACCTGGGATGAGGACCACGGTAAAGAAATAGTTCTTCTTACTCAACCAATAGCACTACGAGTATCTGCTATAGTATGGCCATCTCTGCCATCGCTACACAGCAGGACACCACCTTCACCAAATACTTCGAACAGCAGCATCAGTGCCTCCAGACATGTCACTATCAGTTTTGCCTGTCTCAATCCCAGCAATGCGATGAGTTAGATCTTGCAATATTGATGACAGTAGTCATGAGGTGAGTAAAAGTGAACAAGTTGTTGAAAGTGTCCCACTGCCCTTTTTGTAGTTTGGTTTTGGCGGAAGGATACATTGATCTTAGTTTACATTACTAGAGGACAGAGGGCTGTTGGGATAGACTGTATGTTTTCTTTGTGGAGTATGTAGGACAAATTATATTAGAGGTGGATGAGGATGAGAGTATGATTCAGTTGTTGGGTAGTGAGGGGGGAGGACACGTAAATCCATGGTGATGAGAGTCATCAGGAGTGCCCGTAAGCCTATATAGACAGTGATTTTTGAATTAATATT
This sequence comes from Tuber melanosporum, assembly GCF_000151645.1. Taxonomy (NCBI): domain Eukaryota; kingdom Fungi; phylum Ascomycota; class Pezizomycetes; order Pezizales; family Tuberaceae; genus Tuber; species Tuber melanosporum. The sequence continues at coordinate 85,864 of NW_003299108.1, forward strand.
TAGAAGGAGTGGTTGCGGGGTAGAGTGGTCCATAGTAGTGTATTTTAAATTGTTTTGATTTTTAGTACTTGGAGGAGACTAGTCATATACCAGCATTGGTGGTACTAGTATAAATAAAATTAGATTGAATTCTAAGTACTTTTCCTACTTATAACTTATATCTTTATGAATATAAAACACCTTTACACTCTTTACTATTATCATGACCTCTATTACTATTATGACGAAAAGACTCTACATGAGGTAGAGTTAGAGAAAGCATACATTAGGCATTAAAGATAGAAGACATCAGTCTTGTACTATCAGTAACATAGGCTTAGGCCTAAGAACTATCATGCTTGAGAACAAGAAGAGAGGTATTATTCCCCATCACCAAGCACTAACCACCTGAAAGGGCCTTGTTACAAAAAGCCTCATTCTCTCCTATGTTAACAACTTCACTGTAACCATCATCTCCAACTGATACAAAAGTAACATCCAGTATCTACACTCTTCAGTAAAGATACTCACCTAGAGGGGCTGAAGACTGAGGGTTTCCTCTCTATTCCTAAGATCAAACTTATACATTGACATAGCCCTTAGCAGAATAGTCTCCCCTCCATCCTCCAGATAGTAATTGATAACCTTTCTTCCCAACCTTCAGTAGTGGTCTATTGGCTCAGGTACTGGTTCAAACCTCCTTTTTGCACTCTTCACAGGGCAAACAATGTATACTTTTTCAAGCGTCTAGCCTTAGCTCAAGGCACCTTCTTTATGGTCAAAAGGCTCCCTAGTCTAGGCAAGGGTTTAGCCCTCCTTTTATGCCACAGACTAGCAGCCTCGCTCCTCATACCTATCCTACTCTTTGGGGAGGACCACCTCACTTCTTCCACTTTTATAATCAACTGACTTGTAGTGTTCTAGTGACAGGTCCAGTGGTGGATAATCAATTGTGTCAAAGACACCTTTACTAGTATTCTCCCTTGCAAGTTGTCCCTCCCCTCAATCTAATATCTCATCAAATACTGCTAGCTCCTAGCTGACTTTAGGATAGTTTGTCAGCCACCAAGAAGAAATCCTACAATCACGCAACTTTACCACTCCTTCTTTACCACATCAGAATTCTACTCCCCCAAGACTACCATCTGCTTACAACACATTTGACCCTTGGCTACAACCCACTAAACTGTAGAACTTCTGAGCGCTTACCTATTGTACAAGTATCTTCCCTTGGATGTCATAGCCCACAGGATTCTTAAACTAATCAGCCAACTCGTCAGAGTCCCTCTGACTTCTAAGGCCCTCCTTCCTGCCCCTTTCCTTTTTGTAACCGGTACGGGTACTCGGTTATTGGTTTTGTTTTATGTTTTGTTTTAAGTATCGCTTTGATACTTGGTTTTGTTTTATGTTTTGTTTTAAGTATCGCTTTGATACTTGGTTTGTTTTAAGTATCGTTTGATACTTGGTTTTGTTTTATGTTTTGTTTTAAGTATCGCTTTGATACTTGGTTTGTTTTAAGTATCGTTTGATACTTGGTTTTGTTTTATGTTTTGTTTTAAGTATCGCTTTGATACTTGGTTTGTTTTAAGTATCGTTTGATACTTGGTTTTGTTTTATGTTTTGTTTTAAGTATCGCTTTGATACTTGATTTGTTTTAAGTATCGTTTGATACTTGGTTTTGTTTTATGTTTTGTTTTAAGTATCGCTTTGATACTTGGTTTGTTTTAAGTATCGTTTGATACTTGGTTTTGTTTTATGTTTTGTTTTAAGTATCGCTTTGATACTTAAAGAGTTTTACCAAAGAGTATCAATTGATACCTTTGATTAGTTTCGTTCATGCTAGACATGAACAGATTTGTGTATTTAAAGACCGCCTGTTTCTACAATAGAAAAGGCAGACTTCGACAGACAGTATTCCAATATACTTGGTTGAACGGTTACTTCTTTGTTCCCCAGTACACCCTCAAAGCCTCCTTTAGTTCACAGCTCTCGCCTCCTCTCTGGAAGAGCTTGCCACCTGCCAACTATCGTATCTAATACCGATAACGTGATTAGCACCTTGCGAACACATTACACTTTTCCTAAACCTGGAAATGTTATCTTCCTAAGCCTAAAAGAGGGACTGCAGATAGCTGCTCCTCTATACATAGTCCACCTAGTTTCTACTCCCACCCTCCCACACTATGCATACTCCATGTCATTGGTCCTATACCCCTTAATGGGGTTGAGAAAATTCATGATAGGACACATCCACTAAATGATAGCCAGAAAGAGTTACTTAGCCACACACACTTCTGGATGGGACCCCGAAGCCTATAATCTCTACCATTACTGCAAGTCAAAGCCAGAGACCTTCCAACATGCCATGCAAAACATACCTGACCTGCAAAAAGGCCAGAGGCTGCTACCTCCAAGAGTTCAAAAACCTTGGCAAAGATAAGTCATTTCAGTCATCCTCAGTCTTGCTGCATAGCCTGGTCACCTATATTACTGCTATCTTTATAGTATTCCCCCATGACATGTCCACATACTGGGACCAGGCTCTCTCCCCCACCTGCTCAGTTTCTACTGCCCCTCATCCTACTCCTCCCTGTACATAATTTGGTTTTTTGGATTATTGGAAGGGTTACACCTGTTTTGTATTTGTTTTCCTAGCTACAGTGACTAGACAAAAGTCTTGGTGATCGCTTAGTCAGCAACAGCTAAGCGAACACAATATGATCCCCCTTTAAAATCGCGTACATACTCTCCTGGAGATCTATCATGTTACACCACCTAAAACAATTATACAACGCCTCCTAAATGAGCTCATTAGCCTAAAACAGCCTGCCGAGAGATGACAGATGCTGAAAAAGGCATGATTATTGCCTTTTTCTATGTCTTTCAAACGATCTCGACTGTTGCCAATCTGGTCAGCCGCCATTAGTCAACAGTTCAGAACTTTCTTGCACGCGCATGTGCTCGCGAATCAATGGATAATAAACCCCGATCAGGTCATCCCCAGTTCCTTAGTCGCCGAGAAAAGTGCACAATTATCAGAGCTTGTAAAAGAGATCGTGCGATGATCTGTTTAGAACTCCAGAACTGATATACCCCTCATATTTCAATTCGCACCATTGATCGTGTTCTCTGAGAAGCCAATGTTAAAAAGTAGCTTGCACAAACAAGACCTAAATTGGAACTAAAACATGCTAAGGCTAGGCTAAAATGGGCCCTTGCCCGGAAGAATTGGACTGCAGAAGACTTTCAGGGTATTCTCTATAGTGACGAGTGTATGGTGCGAAAATCGGCAGATCCTCGGCGCATTTGGGCATTTTGATCACCACATGAAACGTGGCTATCAGACTACATTCAGCCTAGGGAGAAGACCAATGAGGTCGGCCTAATGGTTTGGAGCTGTTTTTGGGGAAAGCGCCGAGGTCCTTTTGTCCCAATTAGGGATACAACTGTGGATAGACATGTCTATATTAGACTATTGGATGCCCATTTAGGGCCACCTATACAGGAGATCGCAGATGAGGTCGGAGATCCTCTCTTTCAGCAGGATAACGGAAAGGTGCACACAGCTCGTGACACCATGGCGTGGCTTACTGAGAATGGAATTGAGTTGGAAGATCACCCTCCACTTTCACCTGATCTCAACCCGATTGAACACACATGGGTTGAGCTTAAACGCCGATTGCATAAACAGTATTCCAATATCCTAAATACCCCTGGTGGTCCTGAGAGAGTGCGAGATCGATTGGCGGAGGTCTTACCATTGGTATGGGAGACAATACCAGAGAGTGTCTTTGAAAAGCTCTGGAAATCCATGCCTTCACATGTGGCTACGGTAATTGAAGCTAAGGGATAGTATACGAAATACTAAGGCTGAGTGAGATGTTTACATGTACCGTAATTTTTAATATCAATTTTTTTTTACCGTTATAGGATTGTGCAATACCGTTCAGGGTACGGACTTTGTCTCATATGGCGCAATCACCAAGACTTTTGTCTAGTCACTGTAGTTTAATTATTTCCCTTGATTTTTGCTATAAGCGCTTTGCGATCTTGGTTGTTCGCAACAGTTGAAAGCACTAGTTTGGTTTCCTTTATTGAAGATTGTTTTGAGATTGAGGTTTTTTTTACACCATACCTAGTACTGTACACAAGTTCTTGTACCTTAACAATGAATACATAATGATAAAAATTAAAAAATTAAAAAATTTAGCTGACTCTTATGAGTCAACTGTACAACATTCCTTTAACTAATCATAAATATCATAATAAGTTATATGTACTATTTGCCTCACATACATAAAACTCATGTCTCATACTTGTAAGTTATACATGAATATTATAATATCATATGACTAACAAATATGAGTTATTCTAAAATAATTAACACCTATGACTTATGGTCATAAGTTATGTAAAAACACTATTTTCTCACTTGTCACAAACCTGATTGATAACAGCTGGCCAGAGAATTATAAAGCAAATTAAGATGCTAGTAAGAAATATTATTGTAATAGTAGATATATACTGGAGTATTATTCTCTATTATTATAATATTACTAGTTGGAAAATTAGTAAGTAGTTATTAACTAAAAAGATATAATAATAGGTACAGAACTTATTAAAACAATACTGTTGCTTTTTAAGTAAATTTTCTATCTATATTTTATAGTTAATATACTTCTTTAATGTAATACACAATATTATAAGTATCATACTATAGAATTAGACGCTACTAGTCTCAAAACAGAACTTATTTGTAAATCTGAACTTCTACCAGTCATGTTTCTAATATAGAGAACAGAAGCAAGTCATCAATCTATCTAATTGGCATTAATGGTTGGCTTCCCTATTTGTTTCTAGTGATAAATTTTATTTTCATATAATACTAGGCTTTTGAAATTGTTTATCAGCTAATTTCATGTTTTAATATTATTATTTTTCTTCATTATAATATTATTATAATATTTACATATTCTATTACTTATATATAATTGTATATTTAGGGTATTCATATTTGAATAATAATAATAATAATAATAATAATAATAATACCTACTTTAACTTACTAAGAAAATATCATCTAGTAATAATTTGCATTTTAGAGAGTCAGAGTTACCCCTACCAAATACTCTTTTAAAGCTTATATGTACAGTATATTAGTTTCTTTAACAGAGTTTAGAAGAGGAGTCAAGATTTCATATGACAAAGATCTGTTATTTGGTTCTTACTAGCTTGCTTATATGTTTGAATACTATTTGAACAAGTATGTATATGTACTCCAGTTTGTTCAATATCTCCTTTATCCTTATCTTTTAAAGTCCTTCAAGGATTAATTGGTCAACAATATGTCCCCTCTCAGCCACAGAAGTGGTTCATCCTCATTGTGTTGGCATTTTGTTGCTTTTAATGGATCTTTCAGATCTCAGAATGAAGACAGAAAATTACAAAATACTTTACATTCTGTTATTATGAATGCTGTCTTTTAATAATATTAAAACTAATCTATTTGACCTATTCTCATTGGTCATTACTCTCTCCAAGTACCCCTTGCACCACTATTCATTCCCTTGTACCACTATGCAAGCCCAGTCCATTTTACAAACGTCACGACAGGACAAGTACATACTCGGACATGGAAGTAAAAATCGAGTAATGCGAGTAATCCTGTTATTGCAATGAAGTCTCAGTTGGCCAAAATTCTAGAAAAGATCAGCAAGTGAGTATCAACAAGAGTCTGGATCAACACTCAGCAGACGTAATTTAAGACAGATGATATCTGTATGATGTTAGAATAAGAGAATAGAGGAAACAGGATTTGTAGAAAATATAGAAAATAAAAAAGCATGATTTCGTCTACTAAAGTGAAAAGCATTCAAGTAAATCAAGCCTACACAAATGATTTCAAGTTAAGATACCAATTATATCTCCTACTACTCGTTCTCAATCTACGAAATCTATGTCCGGTTCAAGCAGTACTGGGAGTTTGGTTGAAGGCATAGCTAATGTGTCATTTGATGACTATATTGAATAGCACAATGAGCATCAACAGACCTCAGGTAGCCGAGTTCTAATTAGAAGTCTACCTGGACCCCATTTACCTATAGTGAATGTAAGTCTCAATACTACATATATATAAGATTAAACTGACCTTTACACTGGCAGGACTCTGACAATGAAGAAAGAGAAGAAGAAAACCAAAAGCCATATCAAGTAATTATGCCTTCAACTCGAGACACTATTAGACATCTTCACTAGGATGGTGGCTAGACATACCATCAACTTCATGAAAAGTTTCATATACCTATGGGTAGCCTCTATTACCTAATCTACCATAGCCCAACATTGGTGCAAAATCCTTTTCCTCCTTGTGGCCATAAACAGATATTTACTACATCAATAAAACATCAGCTTATTGAGGTTACAACTGCCAGTTCCCAGAACCACTGCCTCCCTCTTTGTGAAGTCACTAAATTAGTAGGAATCTGAGCTTCCGATTGGTCTCTACATTGTATTTTTCAAAGCGAAGGTTATAATCATCGTATTATACAAGTCAAGCCTTTTCTGACTGCAAAGACTGAAAAAAAGAGACTTAACTGGGGCATTGGGTTTCAAGACTGGAGCGAGAATGACTTTAGTAATGTGATTTTTTCAGGCGAGGCCGCTTTTGATAGTTGAGAGATTTCTGATAGGGTTAGTGTTACACATAAGTCTGATAAAGAGTATAATGATGATTGTGTTGTTCCAAAATTTAAGAAACTCTCAACAGTTATAGTTTGGGAAGTGATATGTGGAACCCAAAAGTCACCTCAAATTGTCTGAAAAACAGCTATCTGGAGCAAAATTTCCTTACAAACCTATGTTGAATATATCTGTAACGATCACTCCTTGGATAGTTAGTTCTTGGCGACAGGGAACGATACTTCTCTTCTCTTTCTTCTTCTTCCTTCGTCTTATGATAGCGCTAGGCCTCTGCCTATGTTACCAATAGTACAAGACCTGTGTCTTCTATCGGAAAGGCCTATCGTAAGTTTTCTCCAACTCTTCTTCGTGAAGAGCTCTCCTTGGCATAACAGTAACGTTTCAATAAAGATAAAGATCGTAAAGTTGTTTTATATTCCTTAAAGTAATAGGTAGGAAAAGTACTTAGAAATCAATCTAATTTTATTTAAACTCGTACCGCCAACACTGGCATACGACAAGCCCCAGCCGACACAGGGATACCGCTAACCGGTATACCACTAATCCTAAGCTAACTAAGTCTACGGTCCCGCACCTGCCATCCCCGAGTCATGCCCGCACGAGAACTAATTACTAGACCATCAAACAACCCAGCGCCTGCTCCGGTCCAAATCCGTAGCCCCTCAAGTATGAAGCCAACCAGCACCAAGCGTAGCCGAAGCCGAGCAAGAGACCTACTCAACCAGATTCCTCATCCAACAAAACATAAAAACACTACTGCCCGGTCTAAACACTGTCCCGCAAAACCTCCACCACAGTAGAAAACTAACAAAACCCCCCCCAAACAAATATAAACTACAGGCGACGCAATGGCAGAGAGGAGGTAACCAACATGTCCACCTCGAGCATCCGCATGCCCGGCCGTCAACCCTATAAACCCACTTTGCCAAGTACCTCTAAAGAGCGTAATGGTGAGGAGGACCTGTACCTGCTGCCTGTCCCCCAAAACAAACACATAAACAAAAGAAAGACATAGAGATGGTGACAGACCTAAATGGCCAGTGGGGCCTATCTCCCATCCATAGTGCCTTGCCCCCGCCAGCCATGCCCATTGCCAAACCAAAGAAACCAAACAAACCCCACAAAGCCCAGCATGCAAGACCCAAACAAGTCCAACCAGGTGGTCGCAACCTATTATCCGCACAGGTGGCCATCAACCATCCGGGTCATCGAGGAGCTTTCCAGCACTCAGCAGCTTCACCCAACAGCCCCATCAGGCCGGAAACACTTAATTAGACATTGCCCAACCTGACGCATGCCCGACCGGTGCTCGCAGGTACCTCTCCCCCCCTAATTAGCCGCCCCCAAGCCCTACACACCAGGTGCCACAGAGCCCATCCAGCCCCCTCAGCCCCTCAGACAGATCAACCATCTGAGAGCCACAGGATAGCTATACCTAACCTCATCAGGCAGCCACCGGTCTTGGCCATGCCAACAGAGCTACAACCCTCGACTCCATATAGCCGAGAGAAGCCCACTAGCCAAAGCCGGGAGCCACAAAGGAGGTAGCACCAATACCGGAAGGCACCAGCACCAGCCACACCATCCAACCCAGCCAAACCGAAGTCCGACCGAGTCAGGAAAAGGTAAGCAGAGCCAGCCAAAGCCAGCCCCACAGGCCTAGCAACAGGCCGGACCGAACAATGGGCAAGAGGTATCCCCAACTGACGTGACAAGAAGGGTGAGGGTGAGCGAACAGAAGCAGACAAACAGAAGGTAGGCCCCACTGGCAATGGGTGAAGCCGCCAACCACAGACCATAACCGAACCACCCAAATGCACAGACAATGTGAGTGCCTGGCAGCTAATTGTCCCACACCACCCCAGGCAGCAACAATAACCACACCAGGGGGTAAGATTTTTCAGGGTCAGAGCCATCCCCACTGTAGTGAGGAGGAGATACCTGGCTGAACCACCGTAAATGCCGCAAGGACAATACTTCCAAGGGAACGGTGATAAACAACATCATAGGATTCTGACTGTAGAAACATGTAGTAACAAGGAGGGGGGGGGCCAGCGAGGCCCCCTCCCCAGTAGATTGATGTAGCTGGTATGACATGTTGATACTTGGGAAGGTCATCAGTCTAACCCAAGAGTGTTTTGTATCGCGAGAACTAAGGACTCCGTTAAAACCCAACAAAAGACATGAGCTGGCTCGAAGAACGACACGAGTGATCCCCCCAAACACAATGTTCAATCCCCCCAATCGAATGCGAAACCTGCGAGTAGACGATATACATGAAGCCGTAGACATTTTACTGAAAGGGGCTCATATGCGACCGGGATGAATAGCTTGAAGTGACAGCATCGTGAGAAACCATCAAGCGACGAAACGAGAAGCAAACATGTAGTCCACCACACAATGCCAACAGACCTCAACACCAAAGACCCCAGGAACTACTAAGCGAACTCAGATATCTCCCCCAGAATCCAAGGAATCAAGGTCCACCATGGGTGCAAAAGAAACGCTTGAGGCGAAGCGACAACAAGGACCAGGAAAAGTACTTAGAACCAAGCGTGAAGAACCTATCTTCCTCGGCCACATCGGCCTCCTTATATAGTATTCTTCCCACCCATAGTCATGTGACCTAAAGTGGTCACATGTGTGAAACCAAATCATAACAAACTAGTCATGTAACCAAAGTGATCACATGCTCAAACCCCATGACCTCATAGCGAGGTCATGTATAAAAACTCATAAACCAATCATAATGCAATAAACAAAACATATGACTCGACTGAGTTATGTGCTCGAAACCCATGACCTCATAACGAGGTCATATGCAAAACATAAATCATATGTGCAAGGCTTACCTGCAAGGGACCCTCGCAAGGCATACTCGCCAGGTGCACGTCCCATAACTCATATTTGAGCCATGTGCAAAAGCATCACAAATCCCACACATAACAAATCATATGACCCGAATGAGTCATATGTGTAAAACAATAACATACCTGTGACTCATAACTATGTGTCATGTGAAAACTTTTTTTATGCCAAGCCACATTCGTGACAGTATCCTTCATCCTATTCTCTTTTCATAGTAGTTACAACTCTGTCAACAAAGAAGTTACTCAGATTATATTTACTTTTAACAAGATAGAGCTTCTGCATACACAGCTATCAATACAACCAAGGAGGTTAATGAACTAAGAATTGGGCTGTCATGAAGATGGCTTGGCATGGAAAAGGTTTTCACATAACTCATGATTATGAGTTGTATGTATGTTATTTTTTTGTACATATGACTCATTTGGGTCATACGATTTGTTATGTTATGATTTGTGATATTTTACACATGACTCGAGTATGAGTCATGGGATGTGCATCTGATGAGTGTGCCTTGCAAGTGTGCCTTGCAGGTATGCCTTGGGCATAGGATTGGTATTTGGCACATGACCTCATTATGAGGTCATGGGTTCCCCACATGTGACTACTTGAAGTCATATGACTTGTTTATTGTGTTATGATTGGTTTATGAGTTTTCACATATGACCTTGCTACAAGGTCATGGGTTTTGAACATGTGACCACTTTAGTCATATGATTAGTTTATTATGATTTGGTTTTGCGCATGTGACCACTTTAGATCACATGACTACTGGCAGGAAGAACACTATATAAAAAGGCTGGTATGGCCAAGAAGGATAGGTTCTTCACACTTTGTTCTAAATACTTTTCCTACTTATTACTTTAATGAATATAGAAGCATCTTTATGTTCTTTATCTTTATCACTACTATTACGCCAAGATAGCTCTTCACGAAGGAGAGTTAGAGAAAGCTTATGATAGGCGTTTCCGGTAGAAGACATTGGTCTTCTACGTTCGGTAATGTAGGCAGATGGGCTAGTGCTTTCGTAAGACTAAGAGAAGAAGAAAATGAAGAAAAGTATTATTCCCCATTACCAAGAACTTACTTTCTGAAGAGGAATCATTACACGGGCCATATCTATTCCCGTAGCCAGCAAGCTTTCCTGATATGTCACCAATCGAAGAGATTTAGAAATTGATAAAACGCAATATCACGAAACAAAACCTCTGACCTACTACTGTTCCTGAGTTGCACCAAGCTATTCTTAGTGAATGGGACCTTCTCACTCCTGACACTATTGCCAGCTATACATCCTCTGTTCCAGCCCGTATTAACGACCTTCTTTCTGTGAGTGGTAGCCATATGAATTGATAATTACTGTATTCTACCTCATAGTGAACTCCCCGCATGGTAAGTCATCTGCAGATTTGAGTGAAGCATTTTGCTAATATTTAGTATTTAGGTAGATGGCTCATGGTATTGGTACTAGTAACTATAGTGTGGAATTTGTTATACTTATGTGTAATCGCTGGAGGTTGTAGTTTTTTTTCTGTTTTTTTCTTCTTACTCTCTATATCCATGATGGCAAACTTGGATTGATATGAGTATTGGAGATTGGGCTATCAATTTGCTACCTTTACTGTCTCTTTCTTATCATAATGAGTATTGTAACGTCAGAATTCATATTGGTCAAAATGCAACAACTCCAGGATTTCAACTTCATTGACTCCCCTATCTGTTCCAACTTGTGATTGACAAGATTCCCCAGGTTCCTTGTTATCATTCCTGCTTTGCTCGATTTTTACTTCCATGTCCGAGTACTGTGCATTGGGATCCCTAGTCAACTCTCCTTCCTCTATTCCTCGGTTTATCGGTCGCAAAGCAACTATTCCCATAAGGTGCAGCTCGGTCGAAACACCTTCCAGCTAAGGGAAAGCGCATCAAACCTCCCACGCCGTTATCTTCCCGTGAGCCATGATGCTATCACGCCGAATAATGCGAATTTCGTCACAAGCTCTCAACCGTGCCAAGCCTTTCTAAATCTATCGACCACGTGACACCCCACCATGATGACATAATTGCCGCAGTTCGAACACCTTCGTTTCCCCTAGAGTACAACAACCACCTGGCGACAATATGAACGACTTTTCTGACATCCCACCTCTCCCTTTGGCAGACTGGGACGTATTAATTTCTGGGACCGGAGTCAAACAGTCTCTCCTTGCAGTGTAGTTATTATCCCGAACTCTCTCCCCACCATCCATATACATTTCATACACAGTACTAACACAACCCAGAGCACTTTGCCGCGCTGGGAAAACCGTCCTACAACTCGACAAGAATTCTCACTATGGCGGTAGCGCTGCAGCCTTCTACTCGCTCTCCGAGGCGGATGCGTGGGCAGCGAGAGTAAATAGTGGAGACGAGGTCGGCATAACAAATGCTGTTGTCGTTTCAAATGTTGGAGAGGGGGTTGGTGGTGGTAACGGGAGGGGGTATACACTTTCTTTAGCGCCGCATTTGATTTACTGGCACAGCAGCGTTTTGGAAATGCTACGGAGGGCGGACTTAACAGACGGGTTTTCCTGGTATGCGGTTGGGAGTTGGTGGGTGTGCTTGACAGATGAGGAAGTTGCGGTTCCGGCGGTGGCGACTGGGACAGGCGGTGTGGTTGGGCTCGCGGAGATTGGGGTCAAGGCCGCGAAGCTCGCGTCTATGACCGGGAAGAAGAGGGCTGGGTGGAACAAGGGGCGGAAGAAGAAGCCAGCTGCTAAGACCGCTCTGGAGGGAGGAGAGGCAGCGGTGGGAGGAATGACGGCTCAAGGGAACGGCGAATCTCCTCTGCGGAAGGTCGATAATTTTCGGGAGGTCCCTTGCACGTACGAGGACGTAGCTTGGAGCAAAGACCTAACGGACAAAGACCGGGGACAACTCGGCGAATTTCTGCGCTTTGTGGTGAAATATAATGATCCTACCGACCAAAAGTTTACCCAGATTTTCGAAGGTATTCCCCCATACCCACCACATATACCCCCAGCAAAATCTAACCACACTGCCGCCAGAAAATCGCCAAACATCGCTCCAGACCTTCCTCTCCACAACCTTTCCAATACCCCCATTTATCACAACCTCCATCTCCTCACTAACCCTCTTCCCATCCGCACCCTCTGACATCACCCTCGAGCAAGCCCTCCCCCGCCTCGCGGCACACTTCACATCCCTAGGCAAAATCCCAGACGTGCGCTCATCCGCGGCACTCACAATCGCATACGGCGGTTCCGCCGAGCTCTGCCAGGTTCTATCCCGTGCGGCCGCCATAGCCGGAGGAATCAATGTTCTCGGCCGAGGCGTCAAGTCGCTGTGCTCCAATGAAACGGGCGATGGAAATCGGAAATTAGAAGCGCATCTAGAAAGCGGCGAGACTGTATATGCTGACTGGGTCATTGGTGAAGCTAGTGATCTGGCAAAGGAGGTTAAAACATCGGGTGGAAAATCGGTATCTAGGGGGATTTATGTCATCGAAACTGAGATAAGCTGGCTGTTCGAGCAGAAGTACAAAGACGAGAATATTACCCCCGCCGCGGCGGTTGCAGTTGTCCCTGGGGATGATGAGAGGGCTCCTGTTTATGTCATTGCGAGATCCGGTGTGACGGGAGAGTGTCCCAGGGGTCAATGTGAGATTGCGAATTTAAAATATATAGGGATGTTACTGATAAAGACAGGTTTATTCCACGCGGTCACCGAATCATCGTACGAAGACATGAACGCTGCTATCGATAAAATCCTACAAACGTGCTCGCCCCTGTCGGGGGTGCTATACTCACTCCAGTACACCGTTGCTGCCCCCAGCCCGGAGATAGGCGCCGAAGATGGCGCTGTGATATTAGATCCATTAACTCAGGATATAGCCCTTCAGGGAAGTGTGCTGGAAGAGTGCTTGAAGATCTACGAGGAGATTATGGGAACTCGGGAAGGGTTTATGGATGTTTCGGAGGAAGTTCGGAGGATGAAGGAGGATATGGAGGAATAAGATACTCTGTTTCTTTTATCCGTGAGGTATTTGCGGTGGGTTGGGTTTATTGTAGAAAGGGGTTTGAGAATAACTCTTTTTTTTGGTGTATTATAATTGGGAGAGACAGGTGCTGCCCGAGTAGAGCCCCGAGCACATCTTTGTCGACAGAATCATAGGGAGATCCTAGGGGTGGCTCGTCTTGATCAGCGGAGAGGAGAATGCATTGGGCTAGACTCAATTGGATTCCTGAGCCAATTCCCCCCCAAATTGCCCAATCAGCAAATAACACATTCACAACTAATCACTCGACCCTCTACACAACAATTTTGTTGAAACAGTGAGAACGGAATGATGGTTTTTGGAACTGGTTGAGTGACGAGAAGAATAATGAATTGCTTAATTGACTTCTCAGTAGAGAGCAAACTACCCAGACTATCTACTGTTGAGGGCGAGATACAAGTTGCGAGTAAATCAACAGTAGGAAGTAAACAGAAACAGAGAGAAGAAAAGAAAGGCAAGGAGGTATGTTCAATAGTACCAATATTGTAAGGGGGTTTTGAGATGGCGATCAAGACTAATGCAAGGAGAAAATCAATAGTGCGAGTGATACTACGGTAGTGCCAGAAGCATATTTCAACAAATTTCCTTAGCCTAATCCAACACACCTGCCCAAAAGCAAGGAGCACCCAATCAACGAACCAGCCCCATTATAAACCACCACTCCCCTTCCTCCTCCCTTATTGCGGCACCTCCCTCCCTCTCCCCCTCCTCGGGGAGCTCATAAGCGCTTCAATATAACCCCCGTACTTCGTCCCCCCCCACTTCTTCTGCCTCTCCCCCTTGGGCGGCGACCCCACCGCAACATCATGCTTAAGTTTATACTCCTCAAACATAGCGTTGAACTCAGCCTCCGTTAACTCCTTCGACTCCACCTCCCTCCCCTTCGCCCCAGGCAGCGGCAGAGATTGGGAACTCGATTTAATACCCCGCCCGCGAAGCCGGCTGGGTCTGCGGTTCGCACGAAGATCTTGTACGAAGCGTTGGAGTTTTACGGGATCTGTGTAGGGTGATCCGTTGTTGACGGGGAGGGTTACGCCCGGGGTTGCGGAGCTCGAGGGTGGTGGTGGTGGTGATGATGCGGGGTGTGTAGGGGGTGTAGGGGGTTTTTCCAACCTCCATTTCCGGGGGGTGGAGAGTTTCTTGATGACGAAGTGGGTGAGGGGGTTTGGTTTGTAGGTTTCCGTGAGGTCCTGCAGTGGTGGGGGCTGTGGTGATGGTGATGGTGATGGCGGTGGGGGTGGGGGTCCCGTGGGGTGAGATCCTAGGATTGGGGGGGCGGTGGTGGTGGTGGTAGTGGCTAGTACTAAAGCGCTGAAGAGAAGGAGGGTGGGGATGGGGGTGTGCATTTTTGGTTTTCCCTTTTCCGTTCGAGAGTGGCAGGGGGCAGCGGGGAGGGAGAGCGGGAGCGGGGGAGAGAGGGGTTCTTATTTTATTTTCGTGAATACTTATGAGAGTTGTGTGATTTCGCTAATTAATACCTGATTTTCAAGCGATTACATTGTAGCTATGATAATAATATGATGATGGCAAGGGCCTGAAGTGTGTCTATGCCGCTACCCCTTCTGGAACCCAAACCTTTATCCCCTTATCGAACCCGCCAGTGACCAGAACCTCCTGCCCGCCGACGACCCCAGTCCAGAGCGATCTAACTTTCTCGCTGCCTTCCGACGCCCTTAATCTCGCCATCACCTTCCCAGTCTTCCGCTCGATCCCCCTCACTACTCCGTCGTCGCCATTGACCCACACTCCGTCCCCACCCGCTCGCCAGCCGAACACGGCCGTGCTGTACACGCTTTGCGGCGCACCGGTAAATACCTCCATGATCACTTCCTCGCTGTCGACTCGTACGAGTAGAAACTTCATGTGAGGTACCGACGACGTAACTATCCCCAAGAGGGAGCTGTCATTGGGATGCGGGAGGATGAACATTGCATGGAAGGTTACCCATGATGTTGTTGTGGGAGATAGGTTTCTCTTCGAATGCACCGGAAGCGAAGGAGCTAGGAGATGGTAGATTAGAAAGGTACTATCCCGAAGGGAGTAGACGAGGGCTTCTTCGCCGGTTGGGAGGGCAACGAAAGATATTCCCTCTGGATGAGCTGCAAATCGGAGTCTGTGGAGTTCCAATAGCTTTGGTGTCCCATCGTCCCCACAGGTTAGAGAATGCAGCACAATGGTATTGTCGTATCCGCTGGTCGCAGCGTAAGGGAGCTTTTCGTGAACAAGGATCTTCACAGCGTATTTGGCGTGTGGCTTATCACTGGAGATGACATCTCCACTTGCGGCGTCGGATATCACCACATGCCCGCTCATTGAAGTAGAGATGAGCCATTTAGAGTGTATAGCAGTACAGCAGAGGATTGCCGATGAGTGTAGATGAGTGTAGGATCTTAGTAAGCAGTGGGGTACTGTCGCTGAGTAGATTCGGAGGGCCCGGTCCGCCGTGGTAACAATTAAGGTGGGCCCGCCGAGGGCTCTGATATCCACTACTACTATGAAGAGGACATTCGAAGCTAGTATGCCTGGATCTGATACTACGTGGGGAATAGAGGGGTCTTCTATTTGTTAGCTGCCTTGTGAGTGATGAAGAAGGGTTGGACTAAGGTTACAGGGAATGGAGAATTCTGGCTCGTCATTGTCGGCGATTACCACGTTCTCTAGGCTGAGCGACAAGTCAAATTGGCGCTTCTCATCAAGCACTTTCTCTATGGTTAGACCACCGGCTGGACCGGGATCTAATGAATTCTCGTCCAGGTTAGATTCTTCCAGGAAGACCTTGAGGGACTAGGAACGAGGATTAGTATTGTTTTGTTGAAGTCGGGAAGAAGTGCTGCGAACCTTTTCATAGCCGTTCGATTGCAAGAAGCGGGCTACAAGAAGTGCGGAAGAGTCTAGTGCGGGCATGGCGGGGAAAATGAGTTTTCAGGGTAAATTATGGTTACTTGGCACAATTGTCTATGCTCGAATATGATATGCAGGATTATGACGCCATGACAGGGCCTGAGCCCCAATTGTGAGACTCGGTACACTCATACCTTACACATCTGCTCATCCCTTCTATTCTTAAGCTTTCGTGGTATAATACCGGTATTCTAATGGTCCACTGGTATCTTGTGTTAAACTCTGCAGAGTGCGCAGATGGCTGTATGATAAGATGACTTATCGGACCTCCATGACCGAAGCTTGGAGTTGGGGTCTGTCGCTCAGTTTTGTCTTGTCTTCCCCCGCACTGCCAAGGAATTGAGGCTCAACTGGACCCTAAACCCTGGCAAACCCTAATTGCTTAGCTCTCCCAACAATGCCAGTGGCCTCAGGCTATGGTAAAGCAACAACCATTACCGTACCCGCAACCTGCAAACACCTTCCAGCGACCTGCCTTATATACCGCTAAACACCTCCCCGACACCTTTCCCTTTTGACGTGTTCACAATACGTATCATAATAATAAGATCATACCTTGGCTCGAACATATCCCCCTTTGGCTTTGGCTTTGGTATGATAGGACAAGAACACCACTTCCTCCTACACCGATAACTCCAACCGCAACATACATTCCTAAGGGCAGACCATATGGCGACAGGGTTCGCTCCCCCTCCACAGACCTTCGCTCAGGACGATGTCCAACTGAGTTATAACGGTTATCAAGATGACCTTATGGACTATGAGGATGCTTCCGCCGGTTTGCTAGTAGCGCAACAACAGGCACAAGCACAAAATGACGCAGACGAAGCCATGGAGGTGGACGAACCGATCTCTACAATCGACAATTTAACACCCGAGAAAGTGCATCTAAGAGGCGTGGACAACATGAAGACTAGCGAGGTTAAGGCATTTGCGAGCGAACATTTTCAGCCAGCGCCGACCAGAGTGCAATGGATTGACGATACCTCTTGTAAGTAGTTCTGAGCTTCGTTATCTGGGCTGAACTGATGAGAGGTGACCACAGGTAACCTCATTTACGAATCGCCCGACATTGCGCTTGCGTCTCTAAGCTCCCTTGCAGCTGAACTTGCGGAGCTCCCTATTCTCCAGTTAAGGCTTGCTAAGGCAGCATCCTCACATCCGGATTCCAGGTTGCACGTTCGGATCGCAAAGGTGGATGATAAGAAGGAACCTGGTGCTCGAGATAGAAGCAGATTTTATCTATTCCATCCTGAGGAGGATCGTGTAGAACAGATGGAGCGAAAGTATGTTTTCCGAATCAGCCAGTCTATTCTATCTACTGAGCTTTACCCTGACCATCTGTTGTTTAGGAAACGCGAAGGCACCCGCCGTAGAGAAGACAGAGAATATGATAGACGGTATTTCGATTCTCGCGAACACGATCGCCGCCGTAACCACGACGTTGAACAATTCAGTACAGACTTTTACGATGATGACACGGCAACTCGGGAAAGTTGTAACAACGCCAGGCAATCCCGTAGCTATGACCGGTCAAGGTCTATCTCTCCCCGCCGGAACAAGAACATAGAACTGTTTCCTGAAAGAAAGCGAGAACCAATGGAGGTCGGCCCACGGGTTAGATGGACCAAGGAGCTATTCCCGGAGCGCGTTGGATCTCTGTTGAGCAGAGACAGGGGCCGCGATCTACTGGGTGCGGAGCATGAGGGTTCTGGCTCTAGAGAGCTATTTCCAAACAAGCTCGGTAACCAACGTTTCAAATCAGATAGGTCTCTATCTCCGCAGAAGGGCATTTCACTCAGTCCCCCGTCCCCCCCGGGGAAGGGTGGTTCGGCAGATGGAGAGCTGGAGCTATTTCCCAAGAAATTGGAGGATAGGATTTCCATGCCTGGAAGAAGCCTGGAGGATAGAATCAACCTTGATGGAACAAGTAATGGAGAAGAGGGCCTTAAAATTAGAGGGAGAGGTGTGAAGAGGGACAATTTATTCGCGGAGAAGCTAAGGACTTCTAAAGGCGAAGAATTGGTATTTGAGGATATTGGTGGTGGTAAGAGGAGTAAAGGGAGAAGAAGGGACAAGGCGGAGGATATGTTCAATTGAACGAGATGACACCCGCAATTTTGCCATCCAATATTTCTTACTCTAGCCTTTCTTTTCTTTTGTCACAAAAGTACGTTTCCCTATTACTTGGTGTTGTGAGTCTGCTTACTCTCTACTTTTTGTTTTAGCCGGAAATATGTAAGCGTGTAATGGAGAGATACTATCAATGAGACTGGGTATTCTGTGGTTCCTCTGAGTTTGGGGGTTTCAAAAAATGTAATAGAAAGTCGTACCCCCTCTTTTTTTGGACCATTGCTTGGGGATAATTTCATCGCCTGGGGTTTGAATTCTTATAATACTGGCCTCAGCGTTTGCACAAGTAGTCTACTTTACAGCTCATCTTTCTCTTCAACCTGTATCTTGGCTGCAACGAAACTTTCACGAGAGCTCTGTGTCATAGGAATAAAATACTGATTCTGTCGCTGAATTCCGAGTAAATTGCGGCTATTATACCTTTTTCTAAATCTCAGACCACCGATAAGGTAGAAGTTCGCTATCAGAGGTGCTGTGACTTGGTGATCCTATTTTGACTCACCGTGCCATGACTCGAACTCCCTCAAACCAATGCCCCGTTACCATGCACTAAGTTATAACCGCTGTAGACTGCCCCACCTACTCTCTATCCCTCAGCCCCCGCAAATAACCATCCTCATCTCTTCTTACCATAACTCTCTCACACATCCCAGCGATTAATTTAGCTCCTACTTGAAATCGACATCCTCGCAGTCCACCGCCAAAAAAAACATAAACCATGGCGACAAGTTCAGCCTCATCAAATCGTTTGTTCCCCGGGCCTGCGTAGTTTGAGATAGCTAATTCTTCTTTTTCCGCAAAGCGATCGGCCACGAAACAGGCCCTATCACAGACTCCGTCTCCAGCCCTTCGACAGAGAAAAAGGCTGCTGTTCAAGATGCCGTGAATGCTGATGCTAAAGCTGCGGGTTCACCAAAGCCAAAGACTGAAAAAGAGCGTATGAACACCCCCTTACTCCCTTATAGTTGCCCATTGAAGGCAGGAGGGAAAGGGCAGGGGCTAATTGTGCGCGTTCGGAATAGTTGAAAAGGAACGCAAGAAGGCCGAAAAGGAAGCTAGGTTTTCTGCGAAAAAGGCGAAGGCTGACGAGGCTAAAAAGAACGCTCCCCCAAAAGCCGAGAAAAAAGGGAAGAAGGTAGAGACTGCTGTTGTCGCGCCATATGTGGAGGAGACTCCTCCGGGACAGAAGAAGAGTTGGTTCTAGTTTGCTCTTATTTTTTTTCACGAGGGAAATTGAGGGGCTGACACGGGCGACAGTTCTGAAATCTCTTGATGATCCAGCCTACAAGTCTTACAATCCCGAGGTCGTTGAATCGGCGTGGTACGACTGGTGGGAGAAGGAGGGATTCTTCAGTCCAGAGTTCACACCCGAAGGTGGAATTAAGCCTGAAGGGATGTTCATGGTTCCAGCCCCTCCGCCGAATGTTACAGGTGCGTTACATATCGGGCATGGCTTGACTATCGCTATTCAGGATACCATGATCAGATGGTTTGTCGGCTCAATTCGGTGAGATGGGCCATTGCGCTGATGATTTCGCAGGAATCGCATGTTGGGGAAGACGGTCCTCTTCCTGCCCGGATTCGATCATGCAGGTATCAGCACACAGAGTGTGGTAGAGAAAATGCTCTGGAACAAGGAGAAAAAGACCCGACACGATCTTGGGCGGGAGGCATTCACA
Organism: Tuber melanosporum; assembly: GCF_000151645.1. Taxonomy (NCBI): domain Eukaryota; kingdom Fungi; phylum Ascomycota; class Pezizomycetes; order Pezizales; family Tuberaceae; genus Tuber; species Tuber melanosporum. The sequence goes on from NW_003299108.1 coordinate 106,177, forward strand.
AAACTAGTGTGGGAATGGAAAGAGGAGTACCATACCAGGATCAAGAACCAGCTCAAGAAGATGGGAGCGTCTTACGATTGGACCAGAGAAGCCTTCACCATGGACGAGAACTTGTCAAAGGCCGTTGCGGAAACCTTTGTTCGTCTACATGAGGAGGGGATCATCTACAGGGCCAATCGTCTTGTGAACTGGTGTTGTAAACTCAATACTACTCTATCAAACTTGGAGGTAGACAATATCGAGCTCAAGGGTCGGACAATGCTTTCTGTTCCGGGTTATGACGAGAAGGTCGAGTTTGGTATGATTGTATCCTTTGCCTACCCCATCGAAGGTAGCAATGAGAGGATTGTCGTGGCAACTACTCGTCCCGAGACAATGTTGGGAGATAGCGCCATTGCCGTCCATCCGGATGATGAGCGTTACAAGCACCTCCATGGCAGGTGTGCCAAGCACCCTTTCATCGATCGCCTACTCCCTATTATCACCGATACATATGTTGAGAAGGACTTTGGTACTGGCGCTGTCAAAATCACCCCTGCGCATGACCCTAACGATTACGCGATTGGAGAACGACATAAATTAGATTTTATCAACATTTTGAACGATGATGGCAGTTTCAATGAGAACGCCGGTGAGAGTTTTAAGGGAATGAAGAGGTTTACCGCTAGGAAAGTTGTCGTTGAGGAGCTGAAGAAGTTGGGACTCTATGTGGAGACGAAGGACAATCCTATGAGTGTTCCGCTATGCAATAAATCGAAGGACATCATTGAACCCAAGATGAAGCCACAGTGGTGGGTACGACAGAAGGCCCTTGCTGATACCGCTATGGAAGCTGTGCGCAATGGGGAGATCAAAATTAGACCTGCTACATCCGAGAAGGAATTCTTCATCTGGCTTGAGAGAATTCAGGATTGGTGTATTTCTAGGCAGCTTTGGTGGGGGCATCAGGCCCCAGCTTGGTCTATTCACTTTGAGGGTGAAAATATCGCTGATTTTGATTATACCAACAATGACAACTGGGTGGTGGCTCGTACTGAGGAGGAAGCCCAGGAGAAGGCTGCGAAGCTGTACCCCAGCAAGAGGTTCACTTTGGACAGAGATCCTGATGTCTTGGATACCTGGTTTTCTTCTGGTCTTTGGCCGTTTTCTATCTTGGGCTGGCCCGAGAAGGTATCCCTCGTTTCTGATTTTGTACCCGCTGTTTCTAATCGCTTGTAGACACCCGACATGTCAAAATTTTACCCCAACTCCCTCCTGGAGACTGGATGGGATATCCTGTTCTTCTGGGTTGCCCGTATGGCTATGCTTGGTATAAAAATGACAGGAAAAGTCCCTTTCAACGAGGTTTTCTGCCACTCGCTTGTTAGAGATTCAGATGGCCGTAAAATGTCCAAGTCTCTCGGGAATGTTATCGACCCGTTGGACATCATTAATGGCATCTCGTTAGATAAACTACATGCAAAATTACTACTCGGAAACCTAGATCCAAAGGAGGTAGCGCAAGCAACCAACTACCAAAAGACGGCTTTTCCAGATGGCATTCCTCAATGCGGTAGCGATGCAATGCACTTCGCCTTCTGCCATTACACTACTGGTGGTAGGGATATCAACATGGATATTAAGGTTGTTGATGGTTACAGGAAATTTTGCAACAAGATGTATCAGGCTACTAAGTTTGCTTTGATGAGATTGGGAGATGGTTTCGTCCCCAGACCCGACTCCAGGAAGACTGGCAAAGAGTCCTTGGTTGAGCTGTGGATTTTACACAAGTTCAATAGGGCCGCTGAGAATTCCAATAAAGGATTGGAGGAGCGTAACTTCTTATTGGCTACAGATGAGATTTATCGGTATTGGCTATACGAGTTGTGCGACGTCTACATCGTGAGACACCTAAACCCATTCCTTCGGATTATGGACTAATGATTGTGGGTAATGAAGGAAAACTCGAAACCCCTTATTTTAGAGGGTACTGAAGAACAAAAGCGTTCGGCTCAAGATACCCTATACACATGCCTTGAGGGAGCACTGTTGTTGATCCACCCTTTCATGCCATTCGTTACGGAAGAGCTCTGGCAGCGCCTTCCGAGGCGTCCTAATGACGCTAATCCAACAATCGTCAAGGCTGCATACCCAAGATACACCGAGGAGTTGGATAATCCGGATGCCGAGAGGTCTTACGACCTCGCATTCTCTGTCGTCAAGGGTATCCGTTCAATGCAAGCTGAATACGGGATAAAAGACAAAGCAGAAGGTAGCCTTCCTCACTATCTCTGTTATACCCGAATCACTAACCATCCCTAGCATACATCCACGCTAAGGACGCCGAAACTTTCTCCACTACCTCGGAGCAAAAGCCAAGTATCTCTGCGCTCGTCAAGGGCCTTGAATCGCTCCAAATCCTGGGAGAAAACGACTCCCTCCCAGACGGTTGTGGCGCCTTTGTCATTTCGGAAACCTGTACTGTCTACCTCCTCGTTAAAGGCCGTGTAGACGTTGACGCGGAAATTGAGAAGACAAGGAAGAAGATTGCGAAGGCGGTTGAGAGCAGAAAGAGGCTAGAGAAGGCTCGAGCTGTCAAGGATTATATCAGCAAGGTGAGGGCTGAAGTTCAGGAGGCGGACAGAATCCGACTCGGCGAGATGGTAGCAGAGGAGAAGACTCTACAAGAGTTGGTGGCGAAATTCGAAGGACTACGGGCATGATATGGTGATGTGCCTCTGATGCTGTTGGGTGATTTTCGGTAGACTGTGAATAAAATGTTCATTGTGTTGGAATTCTTGGGGATAGAAGTTCTTGATTGGCTATAGCACTCTAAGGGGTGTTTGGTAACGTGACGTTTGAGTGGTAAACCTACCCAAACAGCAGTTTGGGTGGGTTGGGGCGTTTAGCTACACGCTGCTTCCAAACAATGTTTTCTAGAGTTTCAAAACTTCAGTTTTGTGGGGCAACTTTCAGTCCATAAACTCTACTTTTGACACCAGTTTTACTCAATTAAAGTTGCTTAATTAGGATTTAACCTCTTCCACTGATTAATAAATTTCCCCTTCTTTTACCTTAACCTTCGCAATTTTACGCCGGTGTTTGGCAACACATATCGTGGGGGTCGTCTATCGTGGACCATGGGGCGTTGTAAAATGTGTTGTAGGTTAATGTCTTACGTAGTCATTGTTACGGTTGTATCATGCCAAGCCTCCATTTTACAGGTCTGAAATTCGAGTCATTGTATATGAGAAGTATGATATGATATCATAGAGTAGAGGTATTGGCCCCAGCCATGATGGATCGGATAGCACTCCATCACTGAATCTCACTCTGACCCCTGCTACCAAGATTGATTGATTGTAGGCAAGATGAAGGCAGTGGGGGAGTACAGTGCTACTCTTGGGTATAAGGGGCATATGGAAGCCGAGGCAGTAGCATTTCTCGACTTATGGTGGTGGTGGGCCTTCATTTTCCGCTCCCGGTGACGGTGCAATAAACCCCCGGGACCTATTTGGGGTCGAGGTTTGCGTGGGGAGGGGAGTTATGGTGGGCGGGGTTCAAGAGGTGAGGTGGGAAAGTGTATGATACAAGTAATTGATTAACAGAAGAGGAGGGGCGGGAGGAAAGAAGTACCATACACAATTCCCAAACCCGAAATTGGAGTAGGTATGATATCTAGTACCGCAATCGCATATCGAAACGTCTCTGGCGAGTTCAGTACCATATATCCGTGCAAATTAGTGGCGACAGTGCTCTCCCTAACACTAACGATCCTCTCAACACCCTCCCCTCCCCCCTCCCCCAACCCCCCAAAAAACATTCCACCAGTGCAACACTCTAATCCAATTCCTTTGAAAAGCCCACGGCTTCGAATGCCCCTGTGTGCGAAGCAGCACAGGTGGCAGGATACCCAACCAGAGAGTTTGGAGGGTTAATTGATAGAGTACTCGCCCATCCCCACCGCCCGCCGACGAATAGTTGGCAGGGTATGATAGCCTATCTACGGCAACATACCCCTTCCCGTCACGATGCTGCCGTCGAAAATTTTGGTGCGTAGCCGAGAGGGAGGGAGGGGTGGGATTGGTGGAGGGGAAGGGGATGACGGAGAGCGGGCTGGGGGTATGTTAATTCTTCGCACAGGGCTGAGGCGCTCGAGGAGGTTTATGGCGGGTGCGGGGGGTGCAAGTTGCGGAGGGGTGGAGGTGTGGGGCTGTAGTGGAAAGGGGTGGTCTAATCGTGTCTAGCGGTCACGGGATGTCACTCGGGGGAAGGGGAGTTTTCTTGGTTGTTTGGTTCTGGATCGGATTGAGGCAGTATTCTGTTCTTTTACGTTAGTCGCGTTACGCATACCAAGAGTAAGTAATAGGCTTGACCAAGGGAAACTCTTCCTGGCAAGACTAGAAAACTAAACTGAGCGGGGGAAACGGCAGCAATTATAGAGTTCTTTATATCATGTCAAAGTCTAACCCCAACACTCTATCTACGCCAAAACCCAGTCCAGTCCAAGCCAAGCCAATCCAGCCCACCCAATTCCCCTCAATCCATCCAATTAAACCACCAACCAACCAACAATTACCCCGACCAACTAAACAAAACAAAACAGAAAGGAACAAAACGCAAGCTACTATGCAAAGCCCGTGTCCCTTCCATCTCTCTACGAGAGGAAGAAATCACGCAACACCTTGAGCCTTCAATCTCTCCTCAAATCCTCTACACACGTCTTCAAATCCACCCGTGACCTCGGCGCACACATTCGCCGCGTTTCTATTCCGACACTTGGCGTCCCAATCACCGTCCTCGATCCAGCGCCTGGAGCGCTCGACTTGCTCCAACTCCGATTTCCAGTCGGCGCAGGCCTCCCTCGCCACGCGCAGTTTCCGATTGGCGGCGATGGAGGACTGGCGCGCCATGTGTAGGGTGTCGGAGAGGAAGGAGAGCTGCGAGACGAGAGAGAATGTGAGGGCGTGGAGGCTCGCGAGCTCTGTGAGCGCGCCGAAAGCCGGGCGCGGTATTAGATCTATTAGTGGGAGAAGGAGGTCCAAGGTGTCGTCATCCGGCGGCACGCTGGAGTAGTTTATGCTGAGGGTGAGGGTGCGGAGGGTGCGGGCTTGGTGGATCATGTGGGTTGCGAGAGCGCTGTGGGCGGTTATTAAACTAGGGAGGTGAGCTAGTGATGAGAGTGAAGAAGGGGGGGATTACCGATTGCTTCCCGATTCAAGACTGCTCTGCGGCGGCAGCTTCTGTAAACCTTCCATCAGTCTGGATACGATCTCGTCGTCCTCCTCTTGCATCATCATCACTTTGTTCTGGGCAGCCAATTTCTCAATCTGTCCAATCTTGTCCTCAAGCGTAAATGAGATTCCCGCCATGAGGTCTTCCGGATCACCATAATCGCTCCTATCATAATCACTGGCAGTCCCTCCTCCCCCTCCTACCCCACCATTCCCCCCACCACCATTTAGTACCCCCCCCCCACCATCATCGCCTCCACCCCCATCCCGCCATTCAGGCCCGCCCTCCCCATACCCATTCCCCTCGCCGGCCTCTTCTGCGTCGTGGTCACGTTAGAATTCGTACATGGCCCCGGCAAGTTCGTCCGCTAGGGAACCCAACCCTCCACCACCACCACCTCCACCACCAACACCAGCATCTCCTCCACCACCCGCGCCAGTGAACTTCCCACTGTCGTCCCCTCGGGGGGTAACCAGCATACTGTCGTCATCGTACCCATTTATCGAAGTGTCCTCATCGGCGAATGCGGCGTCGATGTGCGACTCGTAGAGGGTGTGCGCCATAATCTGGGCGATGGGCTAAAGAAAGAAAGAAAAGGAAAAAGGGAGAGAGAAGGAAATCTACCGGTATCTCTTGTACGCCGTAGTGAATGGAAGGTGCAGCAGAAGGAAATATTTCTAGTGCGTCTAGTTGTGAGAGAGGGAGAGAGAGGGGTGTATGTGTGTGTGCATACTGTGGTGGTGGTGGAGGTGAAAGGATCAGAAGTTGTTTGTTTTTGTATTAATCTGTCGGTTGCTTGCCCCCCCTGAATAAGATTCGATTCAAGTTTGAGTTGAAGTGATAGGATGGCTGTATCAGCCAATTGCAGGGATGGTGAGAAGATGGATCAGAGCCAAGGAAAGAGAGCGAGAGAGAGAGTGTGTGTGTGTGTGTAGCCCAATACTTGTATGCAGAGTACGCGTTACTTGAGAGGTTATCGTTGGCAGTCGTGGGTGCTTATGTCCTAAAGTGCAAGCGGAGGAGGGGCTATACGATAAATGTTAGAGGAAGGGGAGCGCAGTACCCGTACTATACTACCGGTACATGTACAGCACACGGTAAGGGAGAAAGCGAGAGAGAGAGAAAGGAAAGGTTAGTGATCAAGGTGTATAGTGTATACTATATACAGTACTGTACAGCACAGCACAGTATGATACAGTAAGAACAGAGTGGAGTGGGCGAATAGGGGACAGCGGAGATGAAGGTCAACAAAATGAGACAGAAAGTTGAGGACTGCGTGTCACCTCTTTCCCTCAACTTCCCACTATGCTCGTACACTTTGGCAGAGTTAGAAAACCGTATCAATGATAATAGTTACCGTTATAATAGTTATTATTTACCGGTAATGTGTTCAGCCGGTACAGTACAGTAGCTATTCCCCTTCCATCATCATATACATCGTTCCGCAGTAAGATACTTGCGCAGCACCTGATTTACCCAACCATAAGTCAAAGTTACTTGTATTATAATAATATTATTAATACTATTACTATGATACCGGTATCACAATTCAATTCAGTGCATTGTTTCTCTCATCTTATCATAATTTACCATACACCCACAACCCTAACTTAATCTCCAGGAACTATCCCAACCATCATGACCACCACCACCACCACGTTCAATAGATTAAGCAACCCGATAACACAAATCCAGTACGGGCGGGGGCAATACAAGTTCCAGTGAATCTTGGATCATTAACCATCCCCCAAGCAATTCAAACCATCAATCAATTTAATCCACCCCACTCCCGTCCCTCGAAAACAAAAGAGGAAGGGAAAAAAAAAAGGCGAAAAGAGCCTCACAAAACCACTTAAGCAACAACAACACACCCCACCAAACCCCACCCAACACCCCCTCATAAAGGAATTAAAAAATATATATTTAAAAAAAAGGAAAAAAAGGAAAAAAAGGAAAAAAGAGAATGAGCTCCCTCCGCCCCTTCCACCCCCTCGATCTCCTCCGCCTCAACCTCGCAAACCTCGACGTCCTGACCGAAAACTACGATATAAGCTTCTACCTCAGCTACCTCGCGAAATGGCCGACGCTAATGTCAGTAATGGAGTCTTCCCAAGGAAGAATAATGGGCTACAGTACCTGCACCCCTCCTCCTCCCCCCCCGCGGCACCGCTATCCATCCAACAGCAGCACTGACAAACCTAGTAATGGGTAAAGCCGAGGGCACTGCCAAGGACTGGCACGGGCATGTAACCGCCGTAACCGTAGCACCCGACTACCGCCGCCTCGGCCTCGCAAAGACAATGATGGACGAACTCGAGCGCGTCACCACGAGCGTGTACAACGGCTACTTTGTCGACCTGTACGTGCGTGTTTCCAACGAGATCGCTATTAGGATGTATGAAGGGATGGGGTATTCGGTTTATCGCACCGTCGTGGAGTATTACTCTTCCAGCAGCGGCGGCGGCGGTGGTGGCGGTGGCGCTACGGTTGGCGGGGATGGGGATGAGGATGCTTATGATATGCGGAAACCTATGCGTAGGGATAAGCACCGGAAGAGTGTAAGGAAGAATGGGAGGGAGGTTAAGGTTTTGCCACATGAGGTTTGGTAATACTTTAGGATAAGGTGGGGGGGGGGTATGGGTTTATGATTTTATCTTTGGAGAATGGCAAAAAAAGGGTTTTTCTTCTTCTTTTCTTCTTTTTTAGAACTACGGCATCACAATAGACGCATAACCATCCATCCCATGATACCCCTCTTACATCCTATCATACTTAGTAAGTAGCGGGCATTCTCTACTCGACGTTTTTCAAAGTCTCCGGAGCGGGAAATGAATGTGATTAACTATGGGGCAATTGATTGCTCTGGAGCGCGGAAACTGCTCTACTTGGGCCACGGGCACGCAACCCACGTTCCGGAAACTTTAAAGGATGCCGAGTACACTATGAGTGATCAAGGCAGCGATCAAGAAAGAAAAAAGGCTTCGCGTATCCTACCCAGCCCACTGTACTTTGCATAAAACATACAGTAGCCCAGAGAGCCCGAGCCAAACCGCACAACTTGGTCAAACTCCAACCCAAACAGGACAAAAACAGAACAAACACAAACCTTCACACAGTCCACTTCACCCTCTCCCTCCTTCCGCGTCTAAACTGCTCATTGTTATTCCTCAGCGACCTCCACCCTCCACCACCTCCTCCAGACCCGCCAAGCCCTTCATTATCCCCACTCAGAAACCCTTCAATGATAGGCTGGGGGTCATAGCCTTCACTCCGCTCTTGGGAGGGTGGGTAGTACATCCCAGAGGGTCCTTTGGTTTTTTGTAAGCCAGAGTTGGCCGCACACTCCTGTAACGGCGGGGGCGGGAGGCGGTCCTGCTCAGGCTCTCCCACGCAGTCTTGATACTGATCATTCTCCGCCTCCTCCTCCTCGAAATCGACCACATACTTACCGCCAGAACCCAAGGGTGACTGCGGGGGAGGGAGCATGTTGTAGGAGTTTGTCCCTGTGCTATTCGCTTTGGGTGTCAGCCGGGGTACGTCAGACTTTGAAGAGGAAGTCCGGCCGTGGTAGCTGTGGTTGTCCAGTTCGTTTTGTATTTTCTTGGTACCGCGATTAGCTACACCTCCCTCGCCTAGAATCTTTTGATCTATGATCCATTGCCCGTCGTGGACAATATTTCTTTTTGGAACCTCCCGCACAATTTCCTTGCTGGTGTTGGGCTTTCGCCTTTCAGAAGTTGACCTTCCGGCAAGTTCTTCCGAGGGAACTCCTCCTCGAACGGTCGGTGACAGGTCTCTAAGGGGCGAGCCTGTTGGAGATCTTCTCCTATCGCTGCCCCCAATCTGCGCTGGGTCTAAAGCTTTATCAACATCTAATACCTTGTCAGACGCAGTACCTATCAAACCTTCCCGGCTGTTATTCCCGTCTTCAGTTTCCGAGCGCAGAGTCTCGTCCTTGTCCAATTCCTTAGCCTCATGTCCCGCCCCCGAGGTAGAGCTCCCGGCGCTTGAAGACCTCCAAGATTGTAAAAATGGCTCACGGACTGTCAAATACTTTGCGGTACAAGCAGTGTCATGTCCAAGTGCAGAGTTGGAGACAGCGTTATCAACGGAAAATCCCGACGTATCCCCTGCTTGCTCCGAGGCGCGACCAACTAGCTCTGACATCCCTTCTGTCGCAGTAGCAGAAACCGGGGGCATTTTCTGGGGAGGAGCCTTCTTCCTGAATGAACCCCTAATCGATCTAAAAGTTCTACCTACAGCCCCTAATATGGGACATTTGGAAACAGGATCAGAAACAGCATTCCCTGTTTCATGGGACTTCATATCTTCATCCGATTCTTTCTGCACTGCTGCTGTCTCGGAACCCAAGACAGATGGTGGCGCAAGAGAGTCGGCACCGGTAGGATCAAATCCTAATGGAGAAGACCAAAGGCGCTCTCTCTGCGCGAGCCCTTCTAAGCCAGCGAACAGTCTATCATCCAGTTGTTCGGGCCTTTCGGGAGGCCCTCCTCGGATGCTGATAACCTGGATAGGACGATTAATGGTCTCGCACTCGGGGAATTTGACGGAAGCCTTCCTCCGCATAGGTTTTCCCGCAACTGCAGACTGCCCATCAATCGAACCTGACTTCCCCCCTCCTCTCCCACGTTTAGAATTCTTCCTCCCTTTCCCCCCCTTCACGTTCCGCAACTCATCCCACTTCCGATAATTACTAGCCCTCAGATCCTCCGAGGTACTTCCATCCGTATCCCTAACCGACCCTGATGAGGAAATCGCACACGACAGGACATCACTAACCGGCAACGACGCAGATCTCAGGGGAGCCCAACCCCCTCCTTCACCTTTACTTCCAGACACAACCCCACCGCCACCCACCGCCACCACCTCCCCAACCCGAGAGTACCCCCCATTAACAGGCACAGGACTGGCAATGCTAATCCGATCATTACTCACCGGCGTGGTAATCCCCACGCGGGAGAATTTCAGCACTAGGGACTTCACCTTGTTGCTCGGAATCGCCTTCCAATCGGGATGATGATGAGGTGCGGAAGTTACGGGAATAGCCTCCTTGTGGAGTTTCCGGTTGAAGTAGGCTACCAGCGAGCGAACTTTCACGCTGCTGTCAGGTATGCGCAGCGGTAGGGGACGGGAGTCCGAGGTTAAGTTTTGGAGGGTAGGGGGGTTACCGGGTGTTGGGGGTATCATTGCCGGTCTGGCTTCATGTCAGCTATGGAAGGGAGGATGAGTAGAAGGGAGGATGAGTAGAAGGGAGGAAGGGGCATACCTGTTTGTCAACATAAACTCAATCCAACAGATACAGTACGAAACAATACAATGGGCCAAACCAACCCCTCCCAATACAACCCAAGATAAGATGATTCCAGTCTCCAAGTTATGTGCTCTTGCAGTGTACTTTCACACGATAGACGGACCCCCAACAAACCAGACGCAAGCAATACGAACAGCCAGCCACACCAGAACAGAGCAAAACCGAACTCCAACCCCCGAAAAAGGAACTCCAAGATAAACTCCCCCATCCACGCTGACGACACTCACTCGCTCGCTAGCCGAAAAGCACCTACGATGGATAATACAGGTACCGCAGAGGTAAATGAGGAAAGGTGAGAAATGTAGACTAAATAGAATGGACCGCCACACCCACCAGTTCGGATATAACGGTGAGTAGAAAGTCTTTTTTTAATCTTCCTTGCGCCAAAATAGGAGATAGCCATAGAACAGGGGGGGTTACACCAGAGTGTTGGCAAGGAGGGGGGGGGAGTTCAGGAAATGGGACTGGGGGATGAATGATGTTGGAATTTGTTGATTGAGTATGATAATAACATTTTTATGGTATGGTATTATATTATTCACAGTGTTGTGCCTTGAGTAGTTGTTGATATTTTTTTTCTTTTCTTCTCTTTGATTTGGGGAGGTTGATTGTTGAGTGGGAAGACAAGTTGTGTGGATTTATATAAGGTGGGAGAAGGTTACCCGGCTGTGAACGGTTACCCGGGCGAAACCCCGACGACGATATATTATAGGGTTTGTTAAATGTTGCTTTTGGGGGCCCTTTCACAGTTGCTATGGACTAGATTAGTTGTGCGCTTTTTCCATGGGGGATCTTCAGGAGAAAATAAGAGGTGTAGTGCTGGGGGGTGGTTCTGGGGAGGAGGGAAAGGAAATATGGTGGGTACTGTACTGTACTACGGTAGTACGAGTAAGCCGGTAGCTTACCGTATTATGATATCTCGGCTAACCCGGTAATAACCCCGAATCCCCAATAAAAGTGACTTGGAGACTCGGGTTAATTATCCCACGATTCCCATTGGGGGGATTTAATTGGGGGGGGGATGGATAATTGTTTCTCGGGCGATAACATGTATAATATATCGGGTTGCGAAACCGCGGGCAGGTTTCCTGAGTGAGTGATCTCCCATGACTCTACACGGACTGCGCTTTTCAAAACAACGATGAAAAAGCAGTTGCGTATGTGATACCTCAAAGCAATCCTCAATTCCTTGAAGAACCCCTAAAAAAAAACTCATCATTTATTCTAGCTCACCCTCCGATCTTCTACAGTCCATCCTCTAGGGTCCAAGTAAGTACGCCTCCCCCACTAACTTTACTGCCTACCCCGGGGATACAACCGTTTTTCCAAAGTTCCCCCCGGTATCATAGCATCACTGCTGCCTCTACTGTCACCACCCCTTGTCCTGCTCCCCGGCCCCAGCTCAAACTCTCCTCACGGGTGGTAGGTTGCTTCTGATCTTCGTTCCTGCGCCAGCACCGACATTGACACTCCTCTAGCAAATGGCTGCCTGATAGGCGTATGGGGGTGAGGGAGATGAAGACCTATTGCCATAGATCACGATACTTAGGTCGTAAGGCGTGAGGGGGGATTTCTACATCATTATCGTAGCGGAATATTGGGTGCGTTTTCCGGTGGTTTCCTACCTGGTGAAGGATCTCTGAGTACTTATCCTGAGTGTCCTGAGAATAGCGTGCTGATTGGTGTTCAATTGTGAGAGGTCTCGTGGCCTATGACGAACTGATTGTCCTGTTAAGTGATACTCCGATTGGAGGTCCGGGATGCCGAGCAACCACAGTGTACTGTGAAGAATGTGGCCAATAGCTGGTTGAGGATCTCAGCCACGGAGATTCCGAGTTAGCCTCGAGTGATGGTGTGTGGTTTTCCCGATAGAACGCCGATCCATATCTGGGAAGTTGGAAAGATCGCGTACCAATGCACTTGTGGGAAATATTCTCTCCTGAAGGCTTTTTAGATTCTATACTATTTCATTTTTGGAAAGAGCAACTAATTTTCTTACCCAATTACAGAGGTGATGCCTCCATACTGGTTCGGACTCACAAGTCAATCCCATCCCCGGCTCATAAGGCTTATCAATTCTAACCCTCAAACAACATGCTGCCAAACACCACGAACCCTATGGGGGTTGTGACATCCCGAAAATTTAGAGGTATCATAGGTACGATATCATAGTTCCTGCCATGATAAGAATGGCGCGTTATTGGTCACGTGCCTTGTCACGGCAAGTTCCAACGAAAAAATTATGCTTATGATAGCTGACTTCCGTAACACATCTACCGGTCACACCCGTGCTCGAGCACAATACCCGATGCACCACTCAATACGTTAACAACCCACCGTTTACACCACAATCCAGAGCGAGACGATATCTACGAGTAACTAGGCCGGAGTCAACACATTCTGGGACCGACTTGGCGAATTCGGTTAGTGGGTGCGGTATGGGAAAGAGATTTGAGTACTTGTACTGCACACAGCAGCCAGCTCCGTCTACTTGCACCCCGAGTACTCGCGATTCTGGATACATATGATGTGAAATTTTGAAGCAAAAAAGAAACCCCCCGATTTTAGCGTGCTTTGGAGATTTTCGCCATCAACCTCGCTGCCGTGCAGGGATCCAGTGTCGCGATTGGCCGAGAGCGGTGTGGTAGAAGTGCCAGTAACAGGAAATTCGGAAACCCTATCCATGTTAAGGGGATGAAGCCCGGTTTTGTTTTTGGGATCGCACGCGCGAAACCACATGACCTGGATGGACGGTAGGGACCCCACTTCGGGCCGGCTCCCTGGTAAGGCTTTTTGGGATCCATGGTGCGACGGGACTCAGGCACTGTTCTATAATATAAATCATGCCTTTGGGGAATCATGGCATAAAAACAGCAGTGCTCGGCTCTCTTGATACCGATGGGGGGAAAAACATCTTAATTAGATTTTGGCCATCTTTATGGCTTACTTTATGGCTTACTATATCGGGCTCTTATTTGTTTCTTTAGCCTGACAACTCAGCAGGCCAGAGCTCACCACACTGCACACTGGGAAAATCATGACCAACTCAAGCGAATCACCGGCGCTCACTTACTCCTCGAGTCCTCCTCCTCCTGGCCATCCCCCTTCGCCTCTACTTTAACCCAGTGCTCAGTATCACAATGAGCTCTGATAGACACTAACCTCCACACCTCCCCTCTCGAATGACCACCGCCAACTCAACCTCAAAGTGTCTCAAGACCATAACAATAGCCTTAGCAACAGCCATTTGTGCAAGAGCCTTCCCAAGACATCCGCTACTACCAGTACCCCACTCGAAACCGACATCCTTCATCCTCTTGATCTCTTTCTCGTTCCCCTCCAACCACCTCTCAGGACGGAAGCAATGAGCATCCTCCCCGAAAATCCGCTTATTCCTGCCGATGACTATGGGACTAACGCTGATCTCGTAGCCCCCGGGAATGGTGTAGAGGCGATTGCGGTGGGTAAGCGTGATCCCGGATGGGGGGACCATGCCCGGGCTACCCACAGGAAAGGATGGGTGGAGGCGTAGGGACTCGCGCAGGACAGCAGAGAGGTAGGGGAGCTTGGCGTCGAGGTCTACAATGTCGGTCCAAGGCGGGATGTGCGAAAGGGGTTTTTGCGCGTAATGGGTTGTGAGCTCGGAGAGGAGGGTTGCGAGAACGCGTGGGTTGGCCAGGAGGAGTTTGAGTGGATTGGTGATGGCGAGGGCGGTGGAATCTTGGCCTACGATACTAGTGGGTGTGTTAGCTTTTGTATGAGCGGTTTGAGAAGGGGGGGAGATGGGGGTACAAGGGAAGGAAGCACTCCGAGTGCACTTCTTCTTTGGTGAGTCTAGTACCGTCAGAGCCTTTGGCGGACATCGCTCTGCTGGCAGTTAGTGTCGTGGATTTGCATAAGCTTGAATGGGAAGGGGACCGAAGGTACTAACCCTTCAAGCAGAGTAACCCCTCTTGTAGTACCTTTGTCGTTGAGATGCCATTCTTCTCCACGGGCCTCTGCTTCCTCCCTAGACTTCCACGCTGCATCAATGATTAATCCAACCTTTTCTCGCATGACCCCAAGCCCCTCCTCCTTGTCGGCCTTCGCCATCAAAATATTGCGGATAAACGAATCGCTGGCGAGTGTCCTATAAATATTTGGAAACCTAGCCAACCCCCCGGCAACCCCCAATCCACTTTTGGATCCCAGGATGTGACCTCCGCTCTAACCACGGACATTACAATTAGCTTCTCCCCCCAGCCAGCAATTTAAGGCACGAGATTCACTCACATCTCTCCCATTCTGCGTACACCCCATGTCAACCCCGAACACCACCCACCCGACCAAATCAACACTCAAATACCTAGCCCACTCAGAAAAGCCAAACCGAACCCCGCTGCCGCTGTACACTGCCTTCAACTTTCCAACCCGCTCTCTAACCCTCTCATCCACAATACTCTCCCACGACTCCGCCGTGCCCACAGAATAATCCAGCATAATTCCCTTCCTCAACTCAGTATGCAGCAGCACCGAGGAACCAAGCGGGTAAGCATCGACGGTTCCATTATGCGGGAAGGATCGCCGCCGCTCAGGGAAATTGGTCCGGGTGTATATCTCCTTGAGGCAGTCCGGGTCGGCGACCGAAATAGTGTTTGGTGAGATACGAATTATGGGGCCGTAGCGTTCGTGTAAGAGGGGCTCTTGGTCTTCCATGTTACGGTAGTTTTCCCAGTCGCGCCAGCCGGACCAGATACTTGCCAGGAATGGGCCCGGGAAGGGAGAGAGCGGGTGGTAGTAGCGATTGTAGACTATCGTGATAAGGATGGGGAGGAGCACTAGGGAGAGGAGAAAGCTGTCGATCGAGGAGAGGGTGGTGTATTCGGGCCAGAGTTTGGGGGTGTTGGCGGCGTTCATGGCTGCTTGCTTTAGTGATGTTGTATCATATATGTTTTGTGAAAGTATGGGGGTATGAAGAGCTGGGCTCTGGCTTGAAGGTGGCAGAGAAGGAGAGCTTAAAGGGAAACGAGAGCCATGGTATGGGCATGGAGTTTCTATTCCTTTGCCGTTGTGTTTCTATGACACCAGCTTCCTTATGAGGCCTCTACGACTATTTACCTCCTAGAGCACCCCCAAAGGGCACTTTATCCCACGCGCCATCTACTTTAGATCCAAAATCAGCCTGTATACTCCGGTCCAGGAGGTAGAGAAAGTGATATAAATACTTTATGTCACACACTCTCTTCCCATCAGGGCCACAGCCTTACCACTAGGAAGGTTCAGAGTTCTAAGAGGGTGGGCTGCCTATAAATTGGCTCCCCCGCCGTGGAACCGGTCCAGGATGTCTTGGCCGAGATGTGCCTTCCAGGGTTTGGCGTGTGCGAGCTTCAGAAAACAGGCCTTGCAAACACCTCTCATCTCATCCAACCCCTCTTTGAAGAAAGTATGATACGCCCCGCACTGGTTGGGGCGCATCGAGCTCCCAACCCCTCCGGCACCAAACCCCGCGATTAAAGGCGGGAACGGGAGGAAACAAAAAAAAAAAAAAAAAAAGGTGTTATAGATATGACGGCGGGAAGGAAAACCGCAATTACCATATGGGCTCATTTATTACCAGAGGTGGACCTGATAGTCGACGTTCAAGGTCACTTTCACAATGGCCATAGGCACTTGTGACCCCCCTCGAACTTGGCTACCAAGAGCTCTTGAAGCTAAAGAGATAATAGAAGGCAGTTCCCTTCCAGCCGTGGAAATCCCAAGATGGACGTTCGTAGAGAGGGGGTGTCATAGTCCCAAGCATATGGGGCGTTGGGCGGTGCCAGGAGATGGGCGGCCAGGGGGCGGCCAGGGGCGATGGGAGCTGAGAGGACCGTGGAGAAAGGCGGAAATTGGTTTTCTATCTTACATCCTCGAGCGATCATAGACAACTCTTACGCTGGTTTGTGGCATTTGTTTTGGTCACGTATTAAACTCGTTTTATTCCATGATAGAATTAGTGGCCAAAATTCGGCGCCGTACAGGCCCGTACTCACACAGCTGGGCTTCATATGGAGTCACTCGTCGAGTAATCTAAAGAAAGCTGATCGAGATGAGCTGCCGCTAACGAAGTATCTTGTCAAGATTGCAGTCTCACCTATTTTGTTTTGCGCAATTTAGGGGTAGCGCGATGCGATGTATAACGACACGCTGGTCAAGGTTTGGAACTAGCTGAATTGTTAAGAGTGAAAGAACGCCTAGCATACATATCAGGCCTCCAATCAGGACCCTATGAAGATGAATTTGTTCTGTATTCCCAAGGAACGACAACGGGAACAGGCTACACTGTTAAGAGCACTAATATCAAATATATTCTTTCGACGGAAAGATTGGGAAGAGTATACCATGCTATCCACGAACAGAGACAGGTATCATACCAGCACCATTCCAAGTTGACTGCTCACATAATCCTTGCCGGTACGCGACCAACAGCGAAACAAGGAAAGGGAAACTAACGCCCCCCCAGCAAAACTCAAATTAATTCAAAATAGGTTAACAATTCAAACATAGAAACTCACAAGCACGAAATGCCCACACAGCTTAACCCCATACAATGCTGGAAGCATCGAAACAGGGAAGGGACCATGAACCAACTCAGAGAGTGTGTTTCAACCGAGTGCTAGAAGGTGACGCCACCCAGCATCCAACCGTGTTCTTCCACAAATAGACGACTGGATCGCAATCGTGGGAACAAAGATCGCACATTTGTGGATCGCCTCTCACAATTTGTCGACAGAGTAAACCTGCAATTTAAAGGGGTGAGAACCCATTACCTGAAGATCTGGGAGGTCTACAGGGGACTTCGCTCCTAAGAGGAGGTAGATTGGTAGAGCGCTTGGCACTGTTGTCCTCCATGATGGCATGATATTAGCATAGTATCATAATATTATAGTGGGTGGCCCGATTCACGCAGGAGGTGGGATGACTCACACACGAACAGAGAACAGTATCAGACGTCATCGCCCGGTATCGTAGATAAGGGAAAGTGTCTCGGGTTCTGTAGGAAATGGCTACAACATTCCGTCGGCATAGGTTAAAACTGCCGTAGTTGAAAGAAAGCCGGAGACAGAGTTCCGATACCGCTGTTGGGTGTCCGAACTGCACCGGCATATCGATTTTCTGAAGGTTCTGCTCTACGCGGTTGTGCATGACCTCAAGGTGCTCGGCCACCAAACTCGAATGGATGCTGTGTCGAATTTTTTCCTTTGACTATCAGTATAGTTCATTGACACTGAGCACATGGGCATCGAAGGCCCATGTGTTTAATCTCCTAACCCTCGTCGTGGCTTCCACCATATTTGTCATCCCTCTTAGCAACTTGCACGCATACTCTCCTGGCCGGGCGCTCCCCTATACACTCTTATTCTCATATTCATCCTTCCGTTTCTTGGGGGCAACTAATAAATGGAGCAGCAGTAGAATTGAATGGGACTTGAGCATTCTAGAGTAACTGTAGGAAAGCTAGGAAAGGTATGGCAGTGCACTCCATTCCCTTCTCGTCCACCTTATCTAAACGAACGGCCGAGATAGGAGTATAATATTATATAAAACATAATGCAATCATGATCCTTCCATGGATTACTACACATATACATTTTCCTCCATGTATATCCCTATCCCCTAGTGTACTCCAGTGATGGCAGAAGAAAGACATGTTTGGAGAACCTTTTCCATAAATCACCACAATTCCGAGGTGAAAGAAATCTCCCACAAGATTATTGGAATTTCAACCATTGACCATGGGTCACTACCTTCCTCCACAAATTTCAACACGTTTTTTTATATCCATACATAGCTTAGCCAACCTCACTTGAAACGCAAAGCGACTATTTCGCGTGTGATTTTAACTGAACGTATGTTCTCCAGCCCAGCTCTTGTAACATAAAACCGTAAGTGCGCAGAAATTTGGCGGTATGCAATAGCAGCCCATACCATAAAGGCTGCCCCAACACTGATACAAGAACGCCAAAAATCGTGTGGGTTAAAGCATTCCTATCTGAAACCGCCCCGAAATCCAGGAGCCATATATTAGAACAGAATTTCCGATAATCCTGATGGAAAAAGGATGGTCCACCAGAGATTACTCTTCTTTTTTTTTATCCCTACTACAGCCAGGCCCCAGAGGAGAATAGAACCCTCAGCCTTCCCGTAAACGTTAGTGGCGGCCACTCTCTTAGCAGTTAGCCTACGAGAAGTGGTCGATGATTTTCCTCTATCTTGGGTACCTAAAACTACAAGGAACACAAATTTCCCCTTTGTGGCCCATAAATGCAGTAAAGATGTTGGGTTCTGATATGGAGTTCGCTTCTTCCGTCTGCTTGGCTTGCCACTCAATCTAGCTCGCAGGGCACTGGCAGAGGCGTTCTAACATCATGAGAGAGTTAGATAAAATTGACTTCATCAGACTCTCTTCCCTTCTCATATCCTTCCGTTGACTCTAGGCTGGCCTTGGACCTTGGGTCAACTTCCACCGCAAATTACCAATATTGAGGTCTCGGAAGAAGAAGAATGCTTTGTTACTCGTTAGTTGGGTTTTGGCTCTCTCCCCTTCCATTATTTTCCCTTTATCCCGCCCGCCAGCCCGAAGTGCTTCGCTGCTGCTGAGGGCGAGTTGGAGAATAGGGATCTGACTGGACAGGTTCACTAGATAGATTTGGACATGCCCCTAAAACCGTACCATAGTGTGCAGGCATCTCTATTTAGTGGTTTCTCTTGCAATGCCCATATGCAAGAAAGGTGCAAAATATCCCACGAGAAATGCTCGAAATAGGTAGCATAGCCTCCACCATTATGAAACCGAGTGATCAAGCGTGGACCCATAAACGGCTCCAACTCTAGGTGAATTATTACATCATAGCGAAGATAAGAGCTCCAATTTACGCCCCGGTATCGAACCCAGTAATCCATAGGAGCTGATCCTCCTCTGCTACTATAAAATAGCACAAAATTTAAAAGAGTCACGTCAAGGTTTCCCTTAGATTAGTAGCTTCTTGGCAACACATGCAAAGGTTGTGGGAAATCAATAATCCGCCTCTCAACCCAACAGGCTGCAGGTCCTCACCGTGCCGTTGAGCCGCGACCCCAACAATTTAGCCCTGCATTTTCCCACTTCAAAAATACAACCTCCCCATCACCACCTTCCACAACAACAAATATGGAGCGATCTAAAGCCCGTCGACCCTTCAAGGATCAATAGTAGCCCCTCCCCCTATATTTTCACATGTCTGGCAGGGAACCGTCGTTAACAATTGGATTAGTCTAATCGCCTACAATGCTGTCTCTGTGGTGCTCTGGTTTGGTGTCGTAGGCCGCACACTCCTCCTACTGCCGCTCGTCGGGCACGAAAACGTCTACGCTGGTGTAGGGAACTACACAAAATGGGCGCAGACATTGGCAATCTTGGAAGTGTTCCACATTCTTCTTGGTAACCCCCCCCAATCCTCAATTCTGCAAGTAATCTATAACTAACATTATCCGCGATATCCAGGTCTCCTCCGAAGCTCCTTCTCCACAACCCTCCTCCAGGTCTCCTCCCGAATCCTCCTAGTGTGGGGTGTCTGCAGCCCCTTCGAACAGCCCAAGAGCTCGTTCTTTTACTCGACCATGCTCCTCGCCTGGGGGGTCACCGAGATTTGCCGCTATAGCTACTACGTGACCAGCATCGTTGGCCGGACACCGGCGTTCTTGACCTGGTTGAGGTATAACACCTTCTACGTCCTGTATCCTATGGGCGCTGGCAGCGAGGCGCTCTGCATCTACCGCGCTCTTAGCGAGGCGAGGTCTTACAATGAGATTTTGTACTGGGTCTTTGTTGGGATTTTGGTTACATATCCCCCTGGTAAACCCCTCCTATAGGATTGATGAATCTGAGTGGGCAATGGGCTAACAATGAGGTTAGGATTGTATAACCAATACACTCATATGATTAAGCAGCGGAGGAAGAACATTCGTGGAAAGAAGAGGGAGAAATAAACAGTGGATGCATGGATTCATGGCTTATTTGGAGTGGAGGAGAGGAGAAGGGTTTTATGTGATGACTATTGGCAGGCGCCTCTGCTTATACTCGAGTACCGTACCGTACTTGCTCCTGAAAATTATGATATGATAGGCTCCCAATGGAGATCTTATTCGCGGTTCGCCACATTTCAAACAAGACGATGGCTACCCCCATTATTGATATCAGTAAATGATGACATGTTCACCTCATCTGGGTCGGTTATGATCTGTTGGCTGTTGCTTCCGTTCTTCGTCAGAATTGCACTTACCGGTATGCGTTGTGCAATTCGTATGCGGCATTTCCCATCGAAAATGTCAGGCGTCCACCAATGTTAATTAGAGGATCGAAATGAAGACGGTAAATTCCGCACTAAATAAAAAGAAAACACCTCCAGCCAGACCCTATACCGCTGTGTCCGAAGGCAAAATAATCCGGACCAACGTTCTCCATATCAACACAACCCACAATCCATCACGTCAAAAAGTCGGCATTGGAATTACTCCACCAAACAGTACTCGTAGATTATGATCTACCTTGTGTAATAGGTTGATAGCGATTGAGCCGTCACACTTTTGATATCCTATGGTCGAATATATCATGTAAATATACCGGCCAATGCCTTCTTTCACAATCGTCTTCGTGGTCGGCCCGCCCAACGAATAACCGTTTTCATTCGACCCAAAACACACGTCTCCCGCTCTCACCTCCACTACTGAGAGAGTTCAACACTTGACACCAAACTTCGCGCACACTTCATAGCCGATCACTCTGACTCAATACATCGAGCCAAAGCATGGTAACTGTATCCTACAAAACATTCATGGTCTCGGGTAGTTCAGCCCGCCATGCTGCAGGTACGATCAGGGCGACAGGTATCATGTGCGAAGCCGTTTTTTGAGGCCTAATACGGTGATTGAGGTGGTCGGGATGTGGCCGGAAAAAAAAAATTTGTGTCTAAGGGGAAAGTTGAGGCTAGGTAGATGTTTGAGGCCGGATAGGGGATGGTTATGTTTGTTAACTTGGGGACTTGTGTCGGGAGGGGTTGAATGCTATGGTGAGGTGGTTTACGGTAAGTCCTTCCATGGCTCATGAACTTACTTGGGCGAAGTGAGTGAGTGACAACGGGATTATTTTCAGGAGCTTCAAGTCTTATTCCTGTGATACCTCTGAGATCGGATTTTTTTCAAAGGTATCCTAATATCGTTGCCAAATGTTCTTGTACTAATGTTTGCGCACTCTATAACCAGCGGAACAGGTATATCATACGCACCATCAAACCTGGGAACTCACCTACAGTGAGTGCTACTTTGATTCCCCCCACCCCACCCCAATCCATCTATCTGTCCACCACTGCCTCTGCGTACACCCGTGGTTTGCTCGAACCGACAGGCGAGTCCCTCCCTCTCCATTCTCCTCTCCCCCATCTAGAAGTGGCTACGATCTATCGCGTCCCAAGACAATCCTCTCCACCCCCATATAAACCGAAGGCCACCCCTCAATGGCCAGAACCCACACCCCCCAATTCCAAGACCACCCGACCACCAATGCCAAAATCCAAACCAAAGAAGGCTTCCCCCAAGCACTTTCCATCAAAACCCTACATGCGAGCCCTGCACACGGCCCCGCCGACCACCCCACCCACCGCAGCCTGGTCAACAACCGATGACGAACTTCTCTTGACATCCAAAACCTCGGGCAAAAAATGGGTAGAGATCAGCCCCCTCTTTCCAGGTAAGACCAGTAACGCCTGTCGGAAACGCCACGCCAGACTGGTCACGAATGCGCAGCTGGAATGGAATGCCGAGCGCGAGAAGGACCTTGCGATGGAGTTTGTTAGTGCCAAAGTGGGATTCTTCAAGAGCCTAGCAGGGAATTTGGGGCTGGAATGGCAGCAGGTGGAAAAAAAGGTGCGCTTTTTCCTTCCCATAGTGGAGTCGGATCCTTCTCCGGGCAGTACTGACTTGTGACTAGTGCGTCGAGATGGGTTTCCGTGCTCTATTGGAGAAAGGCAAAAAGTGCTCCCCCGGTGGCGCCCCGCCTACGAGAATGTATAATTCTCAAACAGACACGAAGAGAAAGACAACGGAAAATCCCGGCGAGGAGTCCCGTGGGAGCGAGAACGTCGAACCTTCTCCACCACCGGCAGCGGTGGTTAGGCTGAGATCGAAGAGGAATGCGAGGGCTGCGAAGACTAAAAATCCCGCAGGAGGCGGCGGAGGAGAAGGAGGAGGTGAGGTTGGGGCGGTGGGAGTGGAAGTGCCAGTGGGGATGGAACTGGAAGTTAGAGAGGATCCCGCTGACGCTGGGGACGAATTGGAGGATGATGATGAGGAGAAGAAGGTTGACATTGCGCGGGAATAAATGCCTTGGGGGGAATGTCTTATATTGATGAAGGGACTATTCTGCTATTCTTATTCTTATCCTCCTGTTGCGCTACCTGTTGATTTGATCCAGCGAATGGTTAGGTTGTCTCGTCGCATGATGTATCACTCGGCTGTAAGGTAACGATGAATTCGGCGGCCTGGTTTATTTGGTGTTGGTGCCAGGTGTTTTGGCTTTTCCCATGATAATGTGGGAATACCGACACTCTCGAGTCCAAGGTCGCTTGTTGGCTCTCACCCACTCCCGCGAGTGACATTGATTCCAGATGCCCACTCTCGATCATCCCGTAGCTGTAGACACTCGCACTCACTCAAGTACATATAATCCATTGATTCACCGTACTCCAAAACTATGAGACCCAACGTGTGTGCGTACATGATACAGGCGAAAACAAAAAAAAAAGCATGACAAGCGTAATAATAAACAAAGTCGTGAAGAAGAAGTCATTACAGTCATTAAATCAGTCCCTCCTTACCGTATATTGTATGTATATCCCCCCCCTGACGATAACAAACCCAAAATCACATCAAATGCCCACCACCAAGCCAACATCAAAGCCGGCCTCCTCCCCAAAATACCCCCTCTGATTGGCCACCAGCCGGACCCTGCCGCGCTTCCACTTGACCCAAAAGTCGACGGAGAAATGGGTATGACCAAAGACCCAGGCGCCCACGCCCTCACCGCCACCAGCAGCGAGCACCTCGCCAACCACATCCGTGGCGAAGGCCGACGCGAGCGAGCTGCCCTCGAACACACGCTTACTCGTTCCGCCGACGCGGGGCGCATGATGCGTGACGATGACGGCCTTGCGCCCCCGCAGCCCGGCCACGGCGCCCTTGAGCCACTCCACGTCCTCGCGGAAGGCCCTGTTGTGGGCGTCGACACTCCAGCCCCGTATCATCCTGAAGTCCTGCACCCTCGCCGCCACCTCGGCCGCCGCCTCCTCCGGCACGTGCGTGTTCAGCGTGACGCCTAGCACGCAGACCACCTCTTCCTCCCCCTCCCCCACCTCCACCGCCACCTCCACCGCCCGTCTGTACAGCACCTTCACCCGGCCCTCCAGCGCCTGCTCGCTCTCCAGTCGCGACGCGGCGCGCAGCGCCTCGTCGCGGGACTGGTGGTAGAATTCGTGGTTGCCCAGCGTCAGGAAGATCTGGCGGAACTTGTGCACGTGCGCCGTCAGGAAGTGGAGGTAGCGCGGGTAGTGGCTCGGCGTCAGGAGGCCTATGTCCCCGGCCAGCAGGAGGTATGGCGCTCGTGGCGGGATTTGGAAGGTCTCGTAAGTATTTGGCGGCGTCTGCGTCGCTTCCAGGTGGAGGTCTGAGAGGATTTGGAAGGAGGTTGTTGTTGACGCCGGCGTCGTCGTGGCGAAGGGGGAGGTGAGGGTCGTTGCTGTTGGGGAGAAGAGGTGGGTAGAAAGTGATTTTGGGATTGTGGAGAGTTTTAGACGGGGCATTTTATTATTATTTTTATTCCTATTTGGTCGTTCCTCGTCCTCGTTTTTGATCGAGTGAGTGAGTGAGTGAGTGAGTGAGTGAGGGGTGGTGGAGGTTGAAACCGACTATCGATTGATTGATTGATGGTGGATAAGGGGGGGAGGCGATAGAACTATGATAACTGTACTTGCTGGGATGGAGTTACTAGAGATGGTCGCTTGTGGTTTCGTTTCATCGTTTCACAAAGATCTCGTTTACATTTTATCAGATTTATGCATTCTCTCTCGATCACCGGCGAGGGCATGCAAGGCACCATCACCAACCACCACCTACCATACTCGTACTGTGTGCACCCATAAGCATCAGGATGGAAGCGAGTCCAAGCGAGATTTAGACTTTTATATGTCACGTATTACTACCGGTACTGTACAACCAGAGTACGGTACTTGTACTATCCATAATCTTATTCATTTTCTATTTTCCCTTTTTATATATATATATGACCCGATCACCGTTAGCTATGATGAAGGAAGAAGGGAATAGGAAAAAAAAAAAAAATCTAAACACACTTTATCACTCACTCAGTCCAGTTGATAACTATACTGTTTCTATTACATACTCCTCCGATCTCATAGGAACGGTTCAGTACCCGAATGTCATGCCCCTTCCTCCCCCCTTTTTTGTAATATCCCCCACTTCCCATAAAAGAGACCAACGCTATGCATCGCTAAACAAGATGTGAAAAACCCGGGAATGAGAAGATGGAGATGAGAAAGAGAAAAAAGAGAGAGAAAAAATTGAAAGAACCAAAACCAGAACCGATGCACCTTTTCAAAAAATAAAACGAACGAATAACCCACACCATTACCCCTCCCCCAACCACTAGCCACGCAGAAAAAAAAAAGAAAAAAAAAAAACTCCATCCAATCCCAATTCCAAACCCATCAACAGCCATGACAAAGTGAATGAATGAATGAACGGGCGAATGCCCTAAGCGCACTCGAGTCCCAACCCCCGATGCACATCCCACATCTGCGGCACGTCCGCAGCCTCAATCTTCGCCTTCCTAACCCCCCAAACTGCGCCGCGGGTACCAACGCCCAACTCTGCCAGTACCTTCCTGAGTTCCGGATGCCTCCTCACGGCCAATCCCACGGTCCTCTTGTCCAAACTCTTGGCGACAACCTTCAACCTCTCCCCGTAGGTGGCGACGAGGTAGTCAACATCCTGAGCGTCGCTCCTCTTCCCCCTGCTCGCGCAGGCATTCAGCTTTCCACGGAACAGTACATCCTCGTTGGCGATGGGGACGTAGCTGGTGCCCATCTTGCAGCCCCTGAGCACCGTGTTCCGACTCTCGGGGAAGCGAGCCTTGTCGTGCTGCCCGACAAACATCTCCACCAGCACCATGTGCTTCGGCTCGAGGGGGGAGGTGGTGAAGGAACCCGAATTCCAGAAGTAGGCCACGTAGTCCTCCCTCGATTGGGGGATTTCCAGCCAGTCGCGACGGTC
The DNA here is from genome assembly GCF_000151645.1 of Tuber melanosporum. Lineage (NCBI taxonomy): Eukaryota > Fungi > Ascomycota > Pezizomycetes > Pezizales > Tuberaceae > Tuber > Tuber melanosporum. Next base: position 132,062 of record NW_003299108.1, read on the forward strand.
GGAGAGGATGTCGGTTATCGTCGATTTGGGGGCGGAGACGAGGACGTCCAAGTCTTTCGACTCGCGGTGGTCCGCGCCCGTAGCTAGGATGGCGAAGCCGCCGAAGAAGGTGTGGTGGATTCGGTGGAAGGTCAGGACCCGTGAGAGGGCGAGGGCGGCGTCGTTCAGTGTTGTTTGGTGCATTTCTCGGTATATCGTTTGGTTATGGATGGATGATTGGTGAGAGAGTGTGCGCGGTTGGGAGCACAAGGGAGGGAATGAATGACAGAACGGTGGTGAGTGGGCGAGTGGGCGAGTTTGTGGGCGGTATTAAAGTTATATATCGGTCGGCCTACTTTGGGGGGGGGGAAGGGCTGAAGAGTGTAACGTGGACCGGGAGCGGAAGAAAGGTAGGACCGAAAATGACAAGAAAGAAAAAAAGAAAGGAAATGCAAGAATAGTCTAAAGAATACCCGAAGGAAGGAAGGAAAGAAGGAGAATAAGAAAGAAAATTAGTGTGCTGAAGAGCGGCGAAATTCGGAGTATCAAACTCTAAAGGGTATTTCCCTGTACTTGTATATGTGTGTATCGTGGTATGTGGTAGCCCGTAACAGTAAGTACTAACGGCGCCCTCACCGCATTAACACACAAGTCTATAAGGAGAGTGATAGTAGTCCGTTCAAAAGGCGGGTGTAGGCACTACCGTTTTAACAGAACTCGGAGAAGAAGAAGAAGAAGAAGAAAAACGCAAAGGGCAAGCCCGTCTGATATAAGAAGGAAGGAATGAGCGAGAGAGAAATAAATAAATAAATAAAACAAAGCAAGGAAAGGAAAGAAGAGAGGGAAATAGAAAAAGAAAGGAAGGGGAAAAAGAAAAAGGAAAAAAAATCCAAACAATGCAGATTGCCAGAAATGCAAGTTGAACAAACGAGCGACACAAGAATTCGGTGGAAATGAAATTGCTCTATATAATAATTCCCCCCCGTCCACTTCCCCCAATCACGCAGTAGCCGTGGTGATGAGCAACAAGTACGAGTATTCGTGCAGTGCGGGTACTATGATACCGGTACTGTACGAGTACAGTTACTCTAGTCTACCCATCTCCCAACGCTCAAACATCTTAATTTGGATTCCCCACCCCTCCTCCCGCCGTGGAAACGAGAGCACATAAAATAAAACTCGGTCGGGAAGAAGTGAGTTCGTTTCAACAGATTAACCGCCCACCCGCAGAGAAGAATGACCAATTGGGTGTCATATATCGGGGAATAAATCGACGAGTAAATAAATCTCCAACAAAATAGGTGAGGCAAGAGCCAACCAGAGCCGACAACCCCTGATCAACGTCGCCAAGCGAAACTCTAAAATCTCCGAAAGGGGAGATAAATATGGTGTCTCGGGGGCTATAAAAAAACAAAAAACTCGAAGAATAACATGGCTGCAACGGGAGAGAACATTATTCGCCTTCGCTCGCGCTGTCACTGGATCTGGAGGAGGGAGGGGGCCGTCAGGAATTCTTAACGGAAGTTTTGGTTTTGGATATTCTTCTGAAGCAACGGTAAAAGGGGACGCGGGGCATGCATGCGTAAGCTGTCGCGCCTGCTATAGTACCGGTATTCCTCCGCTCGGGCAGAGGAGTGGAGTGTCGTGCTCCCTCGTCTGCCCACCCCGCGGCTGGGAAAGCAACCCTCACCACACCCACCTCCGACTCCGCATACCATTCCGATATCATGGCAATTTTCACAGACCCGCCCCTCCCCCAAATCCTCAAATTGCGCAATAACCCCATCCCATCTCCTCCTTCGTGCATCATCTCCTCTGCAGATGATGGACCAATCACGTCCCGGGCCTTGTCCGTCACTGCGGATCACGGCTATCGCATCGTGCCGGGGGGGGGCCACGGTGAGCTGAATAATGTGGTTTTGTCCTTGTTTCGTTTCGCGTTTGCGCTGACGCTGCGAGGGCCAATCGCCTCTTTGATTTTTCGCTGTTGGAGAAGGGATGATAATGGGCGGCGCGCGAATCAAGATGGCGGGCTGTGGACTGTGGTTGTGCTTGCCGTTCTGGGAAGGTTGTCGCGGGGTGCTCGATGGAAGGCTGGGCTGAGGATGGGATGGGGGTGGAGGTTTGGTTGGCTAGTATGGCTAGGAGAAAGAAAAAAAAGATTAGTATCATGGTATGCACTGTGAGTTGCCGGTATGAACGCTAGTAGAGTGTTACTCGTACTGTACGAGTACTCGAGTACTCGAGTAGGTAGCAAGCAGCCTGAATCGAGGCTACTGGACAGCACCGTCGTATCATATTATCGTACCTGCAGTATCATACGGGAGTCCTCTGACACCCTAGACTAGGTACGAGCGGTTTAGTTCCGCTGCCAGGTACGAGTACGAGTACTCGTACTAGTACAGTACATTACAGCACTCGGGTAGGGTATGATATTATGATACCACCTCCCGTAGGCACCCTGCACCGTAGCGCAACGTCTTCCTCAATCTTCGGGGAAGAGATTTTTTCTCCCTCCCTCCCTCCCAGCTAGGCTACGATGCAATACGGTCCCCCTCACCCCTCACCGGCCCCGGGTCTCAGTCGTGTCAAATACCGCCCCACCATCGCCATCAGCCAGTCCAGTCCAGGCGGCACTTCCAGCCCCACCGTGTGATACTCGTAGGCGCAGGGAATTAGCACTTTTTATGGTATGCTCAACTCCGACAAATCATTCTCATCCCTACCTTCACCACATCGCTCCAACACCAATGGGTCCGAAGCATCGTTGTGATGGATGGTGGCGCGGAGCTCTTTTGGCTCTTATAATATTGTCTCATGATATCAATGCGTACCAGTATGATATGAGAGACGCTGGAGTTTGGGTGCTGAGGGACGTTCTGACAAAGCGACGGGTGAGCCTGAGGCTCTGAGTTAGTCTAACTCGTCCCAAATCAGGAATAGCACCACCACCCTTGACATTGTGCATTTTTCTTTGGGTCGAGTTGAGGCCCACCAGTATCATGCTTCGTCAGCGCGTGCATCTCCCCGGACTAGGATCAGTGCAATCGAGAATTACTCGTAGTACTAGTACATTAGTTATTCCTTCCCCCTTTTGATCTCGGGAAGGTCGCTGGTGCTTGGACCAAATTCCTTAATGATTTCTCCCACCCGAGCCCTACGAGTATTTCCCGGAGCCTGCTTTACCTTCTCACCTCTCTCAAGGAATCAGCCTGAACTCACCGTGGGGGTGGAGGGGAAACAGAAGAGAAACAGTGGAGGAAGTGGGACCGACAAACCGACGACGACCTTCGCGAAAACGATATTGGACTAATACCCCACGTCATATCATCCCTGGACATGCTCACACAACACTTTGTGCGCCATCGCCAAGGTGACTGACGCCTACCGGTAGAGTACAAGTAAGAGTACCGTGATAGCGCTACTCGCGCCTGGGGGACGGCTTCCTCCGTCTTCATCACACAAACAATTACCACCACCCCGGCGTCTAAGGGCACAACAACACTCATGTTATAACGGATAACTACATTTCGGGATGATAATTTAGTAGCACATGAGTAGCGGTGAGCATCCTACATATTCTCACCGGAGTGCAATATCAACCTACGCCATGTTGGGGAGCCTTCCTTGCTTCTTTCTTGGCCCAGAACATTCTTTGCATGAAAGCGCTCGGGCCGGGTCTTCTTGTTTGTCTCGGATCGGGAAACTGTAGTCCGTACTGTACCCGTACCGGTAGTACTGTAGCAGCTTGGACTGTTGTGATGGACATTGGCATGATGGGAGCTTACGGCACTCGAGTGCTTGGGTTAGGTAAGGGGGTGTGCAACACTGCTTGTCCAGTACCCTACCAGTGCTCTATGGCGAGGACTAGCGCAGCATAGCTCTCTCATGCGGAAAAAGGAATTTTTCCCACTATCACTATGGACTGCCTGCCTGCTGCTATTACTGTTCTACTTAGTATCATACTATGATACTGGTATTGAGACTGTCCAAATGTGAACCTAGCCCTTTAGCCGGTCTTGGCGCATCTCAACCACAGATTTTTTTTTTCCACCACGATATCACACCAACAACAAACCACCAAATCACCTTCGTCCAAAGATGCCACCGAACCTACTCGAGTACCACGCAGTGCCGGACACCAAAAAATCAAACCTCTTGTTCACTTTTTTTCTTTTTCGCTCAGTAGTGCGTACGAAACAGTAGTGCATTGGCATCAATTTGTAAGTGTACGCGCTTTTTTCCAAAATGCCCTCTTACCCTTCTCAACCATACTCACTTTACCAAAAAAATGGAATTCGTAGAATTAAAGAGGGGTAAATTTCAAGTAGTTCTTCTGTCCAGAGCATTTCTCTAAAAACTTTGTTGTTGGGGCCCGTTCGCTGTCGGATTTGGTCGTGGTGAGGGTCGATCTCAGACACCTGACACATTACTGGTTCCACCATCATGTCAAAACTCCTCACCTCCCGAAACTTTCGCTTCGCCCGGCAATTGCAGAGCGTAGTGCAAGCCCGTCGGTTTACGGTCCTCGCCATCGAGACCTCTTGGTGCCTCCCGCCCTCCAAAGCCATAAGGGTTGTGTACTGACTGACATATCAACCCCAGCGATGATACCTCAGTAGCCCTTCTCCACAGCCCTCCCGAATCACCGGGCACGGCAACCCTCCTGGCTCATAAAACACTGACATGCCCGAACCGGATCTACGGCGGCATCCACCCTCTTGCGTCGGCGCAGTTCCATCGGAGGAACCTGATGCCCCTCCTGCAATCCCTAGATATATCACGGAAACCGGATTTAATAGCAGTGACACGGGGTCCGGGTATGTTCGCTGCGCTAGCCATAGGGGTTGATACGGCCAAGGGGTTGAGCGTCGCATGGGGCATTCCATTGATCGGAGTGCATCATATGCAAGCGCACACTCTAACGCCTCGACTGGTTGCTGCGCTGAACGGTGGCGAGGGCGGGGTCGAATTTCCCTTCATGACCTTGTTAGTGTCTGGGGGACATACCATTCTACTGGAGAGTCGTGGTTTAACTAGTCACAAAATACTTGCCGAGACGATAGATATTGCGTTGGGTGACATGGTGGACAAGTGCGCGCGGAGGCTATTGCCAGAAGAGGTCATGGATAGTCGCCCCGAGGCGGTATCTTACGGGGCAGCGCTGGAAAAGTTTTGCTTTCCCGAGGAGGAACCGGAGTATGCGTATAACCCGCCCAAGACCCCCGAGAGAAAGCGAGAAGATGAGGAGAAGGGGAAAAGGTGGGGGGAATGGAAGCTTTGCCAGCCCCTGGCCAGGAGCGAGAAGGCGCGCTTTTCGGGTGCCTTCTCATTTTGTGGACTAGGGAGTACTCTGGATAGATACTTTTGCATGAAAGATGGTGGCCCAAGCAGTATTTCCGTAGAGGAACGGAGGGCGCTAGGAAGGGAGGTTATGATGGTCGCATTCGAGCATGTGGCGAGCAGAGTCGTTACTGCTCTTGAAGCTTCCAAGACCTCGCCGGGTGCTTTGGTCATAAGCGGGGGTGTTGCAGCGAATAAGTTCCTGAAAAACATGTTTTGCTCCCCACATCACATTCCCCGCTCTGGCTAACGTCCCATGACTTAGATTTTCGAACTACCTTTCCCATAGCGGTTACAACATCCGCATCGTCGTCCCTCCACAAAAGTATTGCACCGATAACGCCGCCATGATAGCTTGGGCAGGACTGGAAATGTACCGGGCAGGCTTCACATCCGCACCGACTGCTATTCCCGTGCGTAAATGGAGTTTGGACAATGATGCCTACTACGAACCCAATGACATTGGCTGTGAGGCCGGCGATAAAAACGGCCCCGGTGGAGTATTGGGCATTTCGGGTTGGGTGAAAAGGGGGGCAGGAGAAGGTTAGCCCTATATCTTGATCCCTGCACTACAGTATACAGTATCGTAGGAATTTAACTATGGTCCGCCGGCGTCAAGCTGTTGTTTGTGGCAACGGACTGGACGGCATTGGGGAGTTTGGAAGCCCGGGATGCCGAAAAAGCAATACCTTTTCCTTCCGATTGGGGGTATGGACGGTTGGGAATGGTTCTACCCGGGCTCAACCGAATACTGTATGTTTCAAGGGGTGGTGGTATCGATGTACAGTACTCTCGTACAAGATCCGGTATGAAGTACCATAACACAAGGATCGGAAATTTGTGCTCGAGTATGGCAAATTATCTGTGTCAAGCTGCCCGAACTAAATTCGGACCCGAATGGCAATTTACTTTGGTCCTACTTAATGTTCGGGCCAGTATGGTTCGAATATTTCAAAACGTGCACTATGATAGAACTTGACCCAGTAGTTACTTCTTCTTTGCGTTGAGGATTGTTATATATCCTAAGGATCCGTGACAAATAGCATAATGGCAAAAAAAAAAAAAGAAAAAAAAAAAAAAAACCTCACGCTGAACAAGATGCTTGAGAATAACCGTGTTTTTCTTCTTTTTTCCATTTTTTCCACAATTATGGTGTAGTATTTATCATAGTTGCAGGGCCATTCGAACTTGTCTACTTTTTTAGCGGAAGAAGCAGAAATTCCTGTACTGTACAGTACTGTACGTTGTGCCAGCCACACTTTGAACCCTTTGGCATCACGCATTCGGTGCTCGGGGAAGCATTGTAGGTTATCATCACAAGAATCCGACTCTGGACAAAGCATGTTAAAAGAAAGCCAAGATAACCTCGGGGTACCGTACGAGTACTAGTACCGTACAGTACCGGTAGTCAAACCATTATAATATTATTAGATTAGAACCCCTTTTACTGAAAATGAGATGCCTTGGCGAATCGAATCGAATCCGCACAGCCACATAATTATACAAGGCGTTTTATTTTTATCCATTTTCAGCCCGATTCACATTCTTAGAAAACCGACTAAATTTATTCGGATATTCTCGAATTGGAAGAAATAACTGTCGCCGCGCGCAATACCAGTACCGTAAGCTTAGCGGAGTATGATGCCGTATCATAGTACTCGTAAATCTCGACGGGTAAAAAAAAATAAAAATAAAAATAAATCAGCCCGACGGATAGGTAGGGTAATTTGGTGTCAAGTTTGATCTCCATAGCTAACCATTCGCCATCCTGTCAAACCTTCTCAGCGCCGATCTCATATCACACCGGGAAACAAGGCTAGGGTGAGTTAGTACTATTACAGGTAGTGCTTTCCGCGAAAGGATTTTTTTTGACTCAGATTGCGATATGAAAGTTGCCGTAAAGAACCAATGTATCGTATATAAATTGCGACGTCAGCCCGGGTAGGCTTAGCATTTGCGGGTTAACCGTATGGGCATCCGGGAATATGTTTTTCGCACACAGTTAATTTAGGTTAACCCGCGAAATAATCCCTGTCTCTCACGAAAAAAACGTTGTTCTCGGGTGCTTGTGTACGAGTACTCGTACTGTACGGGTAGGTAAAAACAAATAACGAATAAATTTACCGGTCTACGGTATTTGAGATGTACAAGTAGCAAGCTCAGCCTCCCCAGGTTGCGCTCTGCCTGGAAGACGCCATACCTTCTCCGGCTGTTTGTCTCTGATCGGGGGGATCCGGGGCCGATTGGCTATTCGATTTCGCCGGTATCTTGATACAAGTACGGTACCGTACGATATATGCTCGTACTTGTACCTACGGTATGACTCGCAAGCTCACGGGAGAATTACGAAACGGTATTTCCATTCTGGTTTCTGGGACACACCTACTGCGTACCCTCGGGGTCCGGCCATAATCCATCGAGTTTGATAGGTTTACCAGGTGCAACAAGTATAGTGCATCATAAAATATCACTCGTACAGACTTTTCCCACCACCCACTCTTCGACTCCAGATATAGTATCATAAGCTGAGCAGTGCCTGGGATAAATACCCCGCACTTTCCCCCACAAATTGAGTGGACCGGTGAGGCTCACTGCGCAGTACCCGAATACGATGGACCGTGGCACCACCAAACAAAGTAGTGGGGTGGTCTGGGAGGACAACCCGGTGGGAGCCCGAGCTTGTCTCATGAACCCCCTGGCAGAACGTCTTCAACTATGCATCCAATCCTCATTCGGCTAGGCAAAGGGGATAAAGTTTTCCAACGATGAGTTGTAAACTATCCAGCCCATGAACGGCCTCCTTTGGCAAAAAACAAATAAAAAAAAAGAGAGAGAGACCGGCGATCCATAAGCGACGGGGTGCAGAAACGGTGATGTGTAATCTACGGGAACCTGCAGATGCTAATGTCCCCTCCCGTTCCAAACAATCATGTGCCATATACAGTCAACGCTAATGACCAATCCAGTATCAAGGGTACAGAATATCCTGTTGTCAAACATCTAACTCGCCCTTTGCCATAACCATTATCCACGGCCTATTGCAGGAGGAGGAGGGATAAAAAGCTGTGCCGAGGACAGTACTGTACAATAGCGGTTTAGCCAGAATTGTTTATGTGGAGGAAGGATACTAAGGTACTCCTGTTACAAGGGCTCAGGTAATAAACCCTTGAGATGAGGTTTATTTTCTCCAGCGGAGGGGTTCTTCCTCGGGAAAGCCTAAGAGTGCTGTAGGACCATCAAGACAGGTTAGTTAGGGGTTCATACTGTGAGGTCACTGTCGGAATATAATCATCCAGGGAGCCATAACGGGTGATATGAAGCGTGAAATGTGAAGGGGGGATGCGATGAAAAAGGGAGATGGTGCTAATGCGGGGTAAAGCTCCCCACGATCGGGAAACGTGGAACCTGCAGCTCTGTATAGAGTTTGGGTGGAAGGAGTATGAGAGCACGAGGATGTGAGCTGGCGGTGCGTGTGCCGTTACCCAACTACTCTGTGAGCCGGACGCTTTATGAAGAGCGAAAGGATCCCACGGTACACTGTTGAACCAGCGGAAGCCCCCGCTCCACACTTGGAGGGTGTTGCCAATTCTGACCTGTATCGTGATCTAAGTCGCCGTGATAATGTTTTAGTAAACTTCTGGATACGGGATGAAAAGATTGTTGAAATCCCTTACTCTGGTGCAGATTCCAGTGCTTTTTTGCCATTGCGCTGGTGTTTACCTGATAGGGAGAAGATGAATTGAGGAAATAGTGTGTAGATGCTGCCAATGTTGCTGTATTATCACCATACCGTTTTCATAGAGAGTAACTGTAGCTTGCATACAAGGAAGAGTACCATGAAATAAGCATATCAAATGAAGAGAAAGGAATACAGAATCAAAAAGACCTTTCCTTTCAAGTCATCAGATATTCGTATATTCTTGCAACTCAAAGACTAATCCAGTTCATCATACCTGGCGGCACCACTATACCTCATTTGGACCAGCAGAGGGATTATGATTCGCAGATTCAAAGACCGATAATGAGAGCACTGAGGAAAAACTGGAAGCGCTTGAGAGAGCTTGTTATACTGAGAAACAACCCGACTATGAGGGTGAAAGTAAATAAAGTATTAGAAAACATATTGAAAGTAGTATCTGGGTCCGCAATATCGGTGATGCTAGTAGTGGTAGCCTGAAATAGGAGGAAGGAAAAGACTATGTGATACAAGAAGGGTAGAGTTTATGTAGCAGATATCCTAGAGATATTGTAAATATGAATTTAATTACTCAACCACGGTGCCGGACGATTAAAATGAGCACATGACAACCATAAAAGAACATGAAGTTCAATGAACCTCAACACGACCACTTTTTATAATGAGGGTAATCTGCAATCTGGTAGATTGCTAAATTACTAGCTATTAAATAAATCTACCAGAGCATTTAAACTGAAAGTGTATCTTCCCTGAGATGATTATAATAATTACAATAAAAAAACAGGCATGCTTTGCCTATTAGAAAACCGACTTAAAAGCAAGTATGTATGATAATATTACAATTGTCTAAAATAGGACACAACATAATGTGGCTTATACAAGAAAAGTAAGTATATCCTGCAAAGCATACTGTATTATCTCAAGTTATATGGTTTTTTGCCAAGCACTTTGAGTACTTATAATGTATGCATTATAACTAATATAGCAAGCCAAGACTGTAGATCTTACTTAAATAAATCTGACAGGTCAACCTCACCTCCTTGAAACAAGCCAAACAAGACTAGCTATATGCACTTTAATAGTCATTATGCTTCACTACATGTGTTATAGCAATTCAGTGATGTCTTCATCAACTTACTCAAATGAACTAAATGTTCAACACTCCAGTACACCAGTTGTAGCACCTTGTCTCAGAGAAATATTATAACCTGGACCAAAGCCTAAGTCACTAGAAGTGAGAATTTACTGTGAGCAAGAACCAATAAGGAAAATACAGGACTCCTACAACAAGACTCAGATATTATAGATTATACTCTTCTTACTACATTACTGAGTACCTGCTGTACAGAGTTCACAGTATCATTAACTAATCTATAAGGAAGCTTCTATTTTTTGGGAAATTCCTAAGAGTACCAGACAGCAGTAGTAGGTAGTTAGGAATAGTATTGTGAACCAGCCAGGAAGTTCTGGTAGATAACTATCAGCAAGATACATGTACAAATAGTCAGGGATAGAAAGAAAACTATTTATAATATTCTTACAAAAAAGACAGAAGAGGAATTTAATTTACTGAGGATAGTTTAGAGCTAAATTGTATGAACTTTTCATAAAATGTTATGGTAGTATACCAAATATGTTTATAATTTCAGCTGAATGGTTTACTAGATTTCTTAACCAGTAGAGTATATGTAATGATTCTCCTTCAGATAGTTAGTTCTTGGCGACAGGGAATGATACTTCTCTTCTTCTTCTGCTGTACGATAGCTCTTAGGCATATGCCTAGGTTACTGATAGTACAAGACTGGTCTCTTCTATTAGTAATACATATCGTAAGTATTCTCTAACTCTACCTCATGGAGAGTATTCTCGTCATAATAGTAATAAAGGTTGTGATAATGGTAAAGAGCGTAATGATGTTTTATATTCCTTAAAGGAATAAGTAGAAACAGTACCTAGAATTTAATTCAATTTTATTTATACTAGTACTGCCAACACTGGTATACGACTAGTCTCCCCCTCGCTCTCAAATTAAAACTATCTAAAATACACTACTGCGGACTATTCCGCCTCGTAACTGCTTCTTTCAAATATAAATCTAAAAATCACTACCTATGTGGGCTCACTGGGGCTTGTAATAGCTAGTGTCACCTTGGATTTATGCATGTTCCCACCTCGCTACTCAACCACTGTCTCATACCCTCACACCTATCCGCCTCCAACACAATTTCACATACATACTTAACAAAGAAAATATACAGTTTCTCCCAACAACACTCTGTCCTCTTGTAATGCAAACTGTGATCAAGGTACTCCTTTGCCAAAGCTAAACTACAAAAGGGGCAGTGGGCTACTTTCAGCAACTTGTTCACCTTTGCCAATCTTAGGACCACCGATGTCTGTATTGCAAGGTCTAGCTTATCCTACTATGGGTATTGAGAATGCTAAAACTGATCGTAATACGTCTGAAGACAACAAGGTCGCTTCCCAAAACGTTTTGCAAAAGTGGCACCCTTTTTGGTAGCTGTGACAGAAATGGCAGTACTACAGCAGGGATAGTTGTACTGTCATTGGTCAGGTAAAAAGAACCACTTCTTCGACATAGTCACCTCCCCAGGTAGGACATACCTGCTGCCATCATGTTTCCTCTCGCATTGTGCATATATCATTAGGTCTCCCACCCTTGCTGTCCCGCCATTTCTTTCAACTATCAGTGTGCTATTGAAGAGGTCACCAGCTATAACAAACTCCCTGTCTACTGCCCTGATACGACGAGGAATTCCTAGTACCAACCACCTATGTTGTACCCACCAGGATTTCCACTGCAAGACTGTGGAAGCCTTAAATAGGTCTTCATTAGCAGGACACCCTCTAGCAGATTGGGAGCATTCAGCCTAGTGGTATCTATCCTCTATCCCATTCCAGCTGTCATGGCCGACCAGGCCTGGTCAACTGTGCATCCTTAACAAAGCTTAGGAATCCATGCGGGTTAGGCTGTGAAGATGCCAGTGTGCCTTGAGTTTATGAGCATAATACCCATGTCCTTTAAGGTCATGTCAAGACCCCCATTCCTCCTTTTACAACTCACGAGTAAGGGCTGCATGTCCCATTATGAAGTTAACTCCTTACCAAAGTATGGGGTGTAAGGGATATCCAACACAGTTCATAGCCTTAAGGTCAACCATCTTATTGCCGAAAATGCCTATGTGACCAGGAATCCAACCAAGACTAATGTGGGAGAAGGCATTAATCAGAGGTGCTATAACTTCCCACAGCTCAGCTGAGTCACCTTCTAAAAACATGTCAACCAGGGTGAGAGCTGGAATACAATCCAAGAATACTTGAACTGAGCACCCCTTAGCCATATCCCAGGGATGTTGGAGGGCACAAACAACTGCAAATAGCTTGCATTCAACAATGCTCCATGATGGGGGAACTGAGCACCTGTTAACACAGGTCAAGGCTCTTTTTTCAAATATCGCCCACACCACATGGGCTCCTTCAGATGACTTAGACCCATCCGTATAAATTACCACATCCAAAGATGTACAGAGGTCCGCATACAAGGAAAGGTGGTGTACAGCCATCACTATCTTGCCTTTCCCAATTGAAACTGTAGGGTGGTAGGTGAGTATCTGATTCGAGATCTGCCAATGTGCGACTATACCTTCCACCCTCCAATCTAGCTACATTGTACTGAACCAAGTGTGCTGGTCACAGTGCTGGTAATTGATGAATCGGTAATAACATCTCCATTGTAGGTACCTGCCTTGGATTGCCACAGGTGGCATTCCAAACTCAGCTAACAGGATATTGTTTGCTCACTTCATAGGGGTCTGAAATACCAAATGGAGGCAATTGTTGACATGGACCTGAATCTGCTTCATAAACGATATGTGGTCAGTTACAAATTCAAGTCTGTAATAAACAGTCGGAAGGTAGGCAGCCTGTACTAAGTGGTAAGTCTCCCACACTCTCAATCCTCCAATACTTCTAAACCTTCTTCCCAATACCAATATCTTTCTCATAACACCCAATCCCCTTTCTAACCAATACTTTACATGAGAAGAAAAGTTAAGAAATACATTAAACCTATACTCAAGAACACACAAGTCCTCACAAGGTGAAACAATTTTTCTTGATAACTCTATTCCTTCCTACCTCCTATTACCAAACCCAATCCACTGAGTTTTTAGGACACTAAACCCCATACCTCTGGCCCTGGCTATGTGATCATAGTCAGCAAATACCTCTCCCGCATAGTATCGGGTAGTGTTGCAAGAATCCGCTACCACCATGATGACCCCATCATTAATATATGAGATTATTGGTTGACAAATGCTAGGAGAGTGTCACATTTGTGATGTGAATATATCTGTCACATAGGCACCAAAGAGGAAGGGAGAAAGAGGTGAGCTCTGAGATACCTCTTTATTGATATGATATACTTGGAAGATACATCTATTAAAGTGAAAGTGAATTGAATAACAGAAAGTCCACCTCTGAACCTATTGACACAGGTTTGAGGGGCATTCTTGGACCACCAAGAAATCAGACAGGATGTTGATTTTAATGTTGTTGAATCCCAATTCAACATCTATCAACCGGAGCCAGCCACTTATAGCCCTCATTGTATCATAGGAATTCAAACACGACCGCCATAGTATTGTGAACCCCTCACTTCTGGCGGGAACTGAACAGTGTTTCTCACAGATCAAGGCAAGCTGTCAACCGTAACAGGACCACTCAATCTGCAATCCTTACCAGTATCAGTTGAAGTTGTATCATTCTCTGAGATTTGAAGATGTCATACTTGGACTTGTCTTGCTTCAGTATAATACTCATATTAGCCCGATGCCATTTCAGAATATCGTGATGTAGTCCGTAATTCACAAGATGCTACAGTGTTGTCATATTCCTTTGCTTTCAAAACTGCAGGAAGGGATAATCAATTTCATCCTCACCTAGACACATTTGTGGAGAATCTTGTGAGGGCTATTTCCATCTTTTAAGCACTGTCTATATTGACAGTGGAATCTACCCAAGGGGTGAGGTCAACAGGGAATAACTGTTAGGCAATCAGGTTGCTGATGTCGGAATGTATTATAGCATAGGATCCATTAGGATGAGACTTGGAGGAAAGTGTTCACTTAGATTCCAACTTCCGTGTCAGCCTAAAGATGTCTTGGTTGTTGCTTTCAGCTAGCTTGGTTCTGATATATTCGAACCTGGTCCTTAGCAGGCAAGCCCGGGAAATGCACCTAACTAACCTGAAGTCCTCCATTCGCTCCATCTTACATTTGGAGCACTCTCATAGCTGAGCTACATCCAGCCTCATCTTTTTCAACACCGGTATCTACTACTCACACTGACCTCTGCTAATGGAAACCTATGGGAGTGTATCTACTACACTGCTTACTCCATTTCACAACTTTCCATCTTCTACCTCTTTTAGGAAATCTAGCTGATTCCTAACCTTTTTTCAAACTGCCTTTTTTCCAAGCCAATCTCTGATGCATCATATTGTCTAGAAGGTCAACTGTCAATTTGAAGACTTAGACAAGGTGTCTGCAACCCATAGTATCTGAGTACCTATATCTACTTTGCAGCACCCAGTACAGGCAAAGGTCAATTCAGGAGATGTCTTGAAAGATTGGTATCGTTGGAGGAATCATATTTATGCAGTAGGCTGGGACTGTGAACCACTGTTTCAGCCACTGGTCGTCCATATTATTGTAGTCTGTATTAGGGTCTCAATCTTGATGCTTGGTGTTGAAATCACCAAACACGATGTCTGGTTCTTCAAGTTCATTCAGCTATCCAACAACCTGGTTCTTTGCTATAGCCAGGTTAAAGTAAACTCCAGCCAGTACCCTCTTCATCGCTTTTTCTCATTATACAACTTAGGTACTGCTATCCCCATACCCAATGAACTCAAAAAGCCTACAAATATGGGATAGTACAAATACTTTAATACCTAACTTTTTAACAAAAGAAAACAAATCTTACCCATTAACATTTATAGGTACATGTTGTTTCTCTCAATCCACTCGAGGTTCAATAATAAAAAACAAATCAATAAAGGAAAACAAATCAAATGCTAGTGTCCAATTCCAACTACTCCTCCCTATGTTTAATACTATTCTTGTAATAAGTATTATAAGGAGGTTTCAACTCATCTACTTGGGCCACACAGGCTAGAGGTGAAGGGGGAGCTGTCAACCAGATCTCAGGCAGTTTAGAAAGTATCTTTTCGGCCAGGTTTGATAGTGGTAGTGGTTTTTAAGATCCTACATACTGGAGAACAGGAGGGGGAGAGATGTTCCAGTTCTTTATCCTTAGCCTTGTTTGACTTATGGTGGGGGGCCTCCTTGTCCTCCTTACCACTGCTGATCTCAATCAGCCTAGGTGTAGGAGATCTCCTATGCCTGCTGCATTTTCTTCGGCTCTTTCTTGCCTTTCATGCCTGCTGTTCCCACTCCTTGGCAGGTTTCACCAATAGGGTTGGCTCCTGCTTGTGTGATGATGATAGTGGGGTTGTAACCGGTACGGGTACTCGGTTATTGGTTTTGTTTTATGTTTTGTTTTAAGTATCGCTTTGATACTTGGTTTGTTTTAAGTATCGTTTGATACTTGGTTTTGTTTTATGTTTTGTTTTAAGTATCGCTTTGATACTTGGTTTGTTTTAAGTATCGTTTGATACTTGGTTTTGTTTTATGTTTTGTTTTAAGTATCGCTTTGATACTTGGTTTGTTTTAAGTATCATTTGATACTTGGTTTTGTTTTATGTTTTGTTTTAAGTATCGCTTTGATACTTAAGAAGTTTTACCAAAGTGTATCGCTTGATACCTTTAATTAGTTTCGTTCATGCTAGACATGAACAAATTTGTGTATTTAAAGACCGCCTGTTTCTACGATAGAAAAGGCAGACTTCGACAGACAGTATTTCAATATACTTGGTTGAACGGTTACTTCTTTGTTCCCCAGTACACCCTCGAAGCCTCCTTTAGTTCTCAGCTCTCGCCTCCTCTCTGGAAGAGCAGGCCACCTGCCAACTATCGTATCTATTACCGATAATGTTATTAGCACCTTGCGAACACGTTACATTTTTTTAACCTCAGCAAGTGGTTAAGAACCTGTCCCCGAATTTTGGCCTGATCAACCTATCGATATCCACCTCAGAACGCTAGCGGAGAGAAGCGGCAGAATTACAGCACATTCGGCTTCATCTCAAACCCAAGATAGAGTCTTTGACGACCAGGAGTGGGAAGCAAATCCCACGGCAAGACCTTACAAGAAAGAAACAACCCCGGCGCTCTGCTAAGGAGCCAGGCGATCCTGCAAACACGGAAGATACACAACCTCCAGGAGAATTCCCTTCTACTCCAGCAAAGAAGCCTTCCTTTGAACCTCCAATCAACCCCGAATCCAGTAGCGAATCAGATATGGCTAGCACAGGAGGAGGGCCCTCTGGAGGAGGGAAATCTCGGGCAAGGCCTGAAGAAGAGGAGGTACCCGCAGCATTTGAACCCCCTAAGTTTAAACTCCACCTCCCAGCAAAGTTCACAGGAGAAGGAAAAGACCTCAAACCTGAAGCCTTTGAGTGATGGGCAACAGAACTCTCACACTTCCTACTCTTACAAGGAAAAGATGTGGAAGACCCTACAACCGGACTTATCATTGGATCATTCTGTGAAGGAAAGGCAACCGACGCATACCACCAATGCTATAAGGATTTCGGCAGGAATGTAAGATTAAGAGGATCTACAGTTCTCGATTACCTGAAAGGACGATTCCAATCCTCTATAACCAACGACCTCCTATACAACAAATTCAACCGGCTCCAGCAAGTTAACGGAACGCATGTCAAGCGAATCACCGATGTGGCTATGGACCTAATAATGTATAAGGACCGAATGGAGAGAGGAAGTATCTCCAAATACATCCTGAAGCGACGATTCTACGACACCATGCACCCTACCCTCCGGCGAGAAGTAGAACCACTCGAGGAAGATGGCGATGATATTGCAGTAATAATTGCAAGAGCAGAACGAAAGGACACCATTCTCCATGAGACCAAGGCCTACAAAACACAGACATCCTCTAATAGGAACAGCCAGCCACGACACAAAGCCTCCAGCAACTCTGAAGACGATACCCCACGGGTTTTCAAGAAGAAAACAAAATCCTCCAAAGAAACGAGACGGCAAAAAGGAGAATGCTTTGAATGTGGAAAAACAGGGCACATGGCAAAGAACTGCCCTACG
The DNA here is from genome assembly GCF_000151645.1 of Tuber melanosporum. Classification (NCBI taxonomy): domain Eukaryota; kingdom Fungi; phylum Ascomycota; class Pezizomycetes; order Pezizales; family Tuberaceae; genus Tuber; species Tuber melanosporum. Next base: position 149,345 of record NW_003299108.1, read on the forward strand.
AAGAAAGGAAAAGGAAAGGCTATTAAGAAAGAGGCGTCAGCCAACAATGTTGAAAGCGATTACGCCCCATGCCAGACGTACAGTATGAAGAGATCCACATTGGATATATCGATGTGGAATACAACCGTGTTCGACCTCCGGCTACATTCAAAACACACACCGCTCTAGAAGGTACTATGCTGATCAATGGCAAAAGGGCTCGAGTCCTATTCGATACTGGCGCAATCGGAAGAGATATGATCAGTAATGCCTTTGTCTCTGTCCATGGACTCCCAACCCGAGACCTTAACCAACCCATACCAGTCAATATGGCAGTAAAAGAATCACGATCCACAAGCCATAAAACCTGTTCTGCGACTATTCGGCTTGGTTCTGCTATACTACCCCCCCAGGAAATGCTGATTGGAAACCTAGCCAAATACAATGCCCTAATAGGCATGTCATTCCTGAACCGCCACAAAGCTATAATCAGGTGTGGGGAATCAACCATTGATTTCCCAGATCAGAAGGTCAGAGTCTCATGCAAGCCAACAAGCGGAGAGTACCGAGCCGCAGTCTGTGAAGCAACTACCCAAAAACTATTGGATGAATACTCTGATGTTTTCCCTGATTAAATACCCGAAAAACTACCGCCTATGAGGGAGGTGAACCACCACATCCGCCTTCGAGACCCCTCCAATCTCAAAAACCAACCCACTTACTCTATTCCTGATGCATACAAAAGCCTGCTTTGTGATTGGATCAACCAACAACAAAGAAGAGGAGTCATCTACCGGGCAGAAGCCCCAGGTACCGCTTCCATGTTTGTTCAACCCAAAGCAGATGGCAAAAGAATCCACTCATTGGTTGACCTCAAACTAAGGAATGAAAACACGGTTATGGACAGCTCGGCTATCCCAAACCAAACCCAAATCCTAAATGCAGTTGGACGGGCTAGGTTCCGAAGTAAGATTGACCTAAGCGATGCCTACTTCCAAACAAGGCTAGACCCAGAAAGCGAACGTTACAACAGTTTCAAAACGCCCTTCGGAAGTTTCATTAGCCGAGTTATGCTACAAGGTGATATGAATGCACCCGCCACCTTTATGCGAATTATGGAAAACCTCCTAAGCGAATACCTCCACCATTTTGTTTGGGTTTACATTGATGATATTCTCATCTTCTCGAACACCGAAATAGAACATGCCTACCATATAGGATTGATTTGTACTAAACTAAGGGAAGCTAAATTTTACGCTAGCAGAAACAAATCAATCCTGTTTGCCGATAAACTTGATATCCTAGGACATGTCATAGATGATGAAGGAATACACGCAGCCCCTGGAAAAATAGCCTGTTTAATGGAATGGTCAACACCCCGGAATCAAAAGGAACTCATGCGATTCCTAGGACTAGTCAACTATATTTCCCAGTTCCTCCCACATCATGCCACTGTGACAGCACCGCTTACAGACCTTACCGGCAATGCAGAATTTGTCTGGACCCACACCCATGACCAAGCCTTTACCAACATCAAGGAATTGATTAAAAACGCCAACGTTATTCAACCTATCGACTATAGTAAACCAGAACCGATATGGCTGATTACTGATGTATCGGATGTTGGAGTTAGAGCATGGGTTAGGCAAGGGGCCTCCCATGAAACGGCAAGACCGGCGGCATTACACAGCAGGAAGTTCACTAACTCACAGATGAACTATGGAACAACAGACAAGGAAGCCCTTGCTGTGATTGATGCTCTCGCCGCTTTCAATCACATCCTGATGGGCAATACCTTCACTATTGTTACCGACCACCAACCCCTCACCAATCTTAAAACAGAAAAGATACCTGGAAGGAGAAGAACAAGATGGATAGGTGAAATCAGCAAATATGATGCAAAAATCATCTATACCCCTGGAAGAACGAACTATTTAGCTGATGCTCTCTCCCGCCTATATGAGAATCAAGACATCGCAGACCCCCCTCTCGTTCACGACCACACAAGACAAAGCGAGGACAGCCCTGATGACACCTCCTATGAACAAGAACCATCGATGGCTACCACCAGCTCTGCCACTCCCTCCAATCCTTTCTCTTACACCATGTACAGTGCTGCCAGAACAGAACGAGGAAAGGACATTGATGAAGAATGGAAAGACAATTGCATGCTCCGCAGCACACCTCCTCATGAACTTGAACAAAGCAGACTCCACTGGTCCCACTGTTATCACGACACCTGCCCTTTTCACCAGACTGAAATTAAGTTCGGAAACAGATACCAGCGACCGTACTATATGCCTGCTGATAATTCCAAAGACACCAGCTTCGACACCGCAGAAGGAGAAGAAGAGATGATCAATGGAAATGAGTCAACCCAATATCCTCATGTCCTTAATCCTGCTCCAACACGATACCAAGGTCTTGAAGAACTCGAACAAGCAGCAGCCTACGTGGATGCAATATCCTATTTACACCCCCCACAGTCAGCCCCGCCATCCTCTCCTCCCATAATCGATTCACGACCACTTTATGGTGGACCCTTACGAGTATACAACAATGAGACCATTGTCTCGGTCATACCCCCTACTATTCCTGAGCATCGGCGCCAACTCTACGAAACCTTTGAGGAAGAGGAAGCCCCTATTGAACCAACAAGAGGATCCCTAATCGAGGATGAACGGGATGTTAGATCAACTACAGAAGAATTAACCTCCTCTTTCCGAAGCCAAATGATAGCAGAATACCGCCATGACCCAATTTACTTCAAAGCCATGGATAGCTCCAGGCATGGAGATCTTGCTCCCTACAACATATCCAACGGAATGGTCTTTACCAGCACCCGCTACGGTGAACATTGCCTATACATACCAAAAGGCCATATGTTCAACGGAATGACGATTAGAGAATATGTCATATCCGAAATTCACAACAAAGGACTCCACAGCGCGGACCGCAACCTTCAATATGCTTCAGAATATGTTTACTGGCCTGAGATGCGCAAGGATTTCCGCGATTTCGTCAAACAATGTGAACTCTGCCAGGCAAACAAGGAGTGAACACAACTACCTGAAGGAAAGGCACAAACCCTCCAACTACCATGTGAAATATTCGAATCATATGCCATCGATTTCGCAGGACCATTCAACAAATCCGCTGGATTTGACACCATCTTGGTAGCTGTGGATCAATTCTCTGGATACACCTGGTTAATACCAATGAAGGTCACCGACTCCTCTAAAGACACCTGGAATAACCTCCAACGATACTTGTTTACCCCCCACGGGTACCCCTTATCTATTGTCAGTGATGCTGATCCCCGTTTTACCGCCAGATTCTGGAAGCAAACCATGACCTCCCTCGGAATAAACCACATTATGGCTGCCCCTGGACACCATGAGACTAATAGCCAGGCAGAACGAAAAATCCGCGAGGTTAAGACTGGAATTAGGAACATGATCAATGAACGACAAACCAACTGGGAACCAGCCCTTGTTGAGCTCGCTGCATATATCAATGCTGGATTTTCAGATACATTGGGAATGTCACCATACAAGGCAGTCTTTGGCCATCAATACTCCCTCCTACCTACAACACTATTTAAGAACTCCTCAGTCCCTGCCTCTGATGACCATCTAAACCGCCACCAAGCAATTCGGAACGATGCCTTCTAAGCTGTTAAGGCTGCCCGATTCTGAAGCACCACTACCGCCCAGAAACGATGACACAAACATGTCCCCATCTCACCTGGAGACATGCTCATGGTTCACGGTAACATGTTCATTACCAATGTCGGACGCAGCAAGAAACTGCAACCCTGATGGCGCGGACCCTTCAAAGTCATATCTTTTGACGAGCATACAGAGAATTACACTGTCCAGATGAATGGACGCATGTACCGCCGCAATACTGCAGTCTTTCATGCCTCTGCTGTCAAACGATTCCACCCAAATGACGACTCCAAGTTCCCTGGAAGAACCCACTCTCGACCCGCACCTATCATCATTGAAAAGAAAGATGAATGGGAAATTGAAGAAATCAGAGACCACCGCCTTTGGCATGGAAATGATCAGTTCCTAGTCAAATGGAAAGGATATCCGACGAGCGAAAACAGTTGGGAACCACTGGAGGGACTAGAGCACGCTATGGATATGGTGAACGAATGGTGGAAAGACAATATGCCAAACGAATCCCTCCCCCCAACGATCAACTATATCACCATGTGCTGGACACCTACAATGCCAGAAACTGAGAGATGGCACGCAGAACTCGAAGCTAGAGATGGATTTTGGGCACCATACTTTGAGTCAGAGTTCGAAAGCAGAGATGAGGAGAACCAGGCTATGGAGCAGGCTCTCGACAACTTTATCTAGTCACCAATCACCATCCGAATACCATAACGATGTCAAACTATTTGGAGCTCAATGTGAGGCAGCGACAACAGGTTGTTGGACTGTTGTTGAACCGCGATGTTATCCAACTTGAAGACTACTTCGAAATCCTCTGGATTGACTACTGTCCTGATTGCGATCATGCTTGGGTTGATGTATAGCACGAATCTGGTATTCGTGACTACTGTGATTTAGATTTCTTTGAGTCTAAGTGTTTCCTTAGAGTTTCCTCTTGTCCCTGGTGTGATACCTATGATGAAGAGTTTTTGGCGGAAACTGAAGCCATGAGTTTCTCGGAATCTGCCTTTGATGATTATTAGGTTTTGTTTGTTTAAACAGTTATTTTGTTTTGGGGAATGTAACCGGTACGGGTACTCGGTTATTGGTTTTGTTTTATGTTTTGTTTTAAGTATCGCTTTGATACTTGGTTTGTTTTAAGTATCGTTTGATACTTGGTTTTGTTTTATGTTTTGTTTTAAGTATCGCTTTGATACTTGGTTTGTTTTAAGTATCGTTTGATACTTGGTTTTGTTTTATGTTTTGTTTTAAGTATCGCTTTGATACTTGGTTTGTTTTAAGTATCATTTGATACTTGGTTTTGTTTTATGTTTTGTTTTAAGTATCGCTTTGATACTTAAGAAGTTTTACCAAAGTGTATCGCTTGATACCTTTAATTAGTTTCGTTCATGCTAGACATGAACAAATTTGTGTATTTAAAGACCGCCTGTTTCTACGATAGAAAAGGCAGACTTCGACAGACAGTATTTCAATATACTTGGTTGAACGGTTACTTCTTTGTTCCCCAGTACACCCTCGAAGCCTCCTTTAGTTCTCAGCTCTCGCCTCCTCTCTGGAAGAGCAGGCCACCTGCCAACTATCATATCTATTACCGATAACGTGATTAGTACCTTGCGAACATGTTACAGGGGTGGGAGACGATGACTTGAGACCTGGATACTGCTCATATCCTGTAAAGTAATCTATTCAGTCGTATAACTAGCATTGTTTCTTTATATACCCACAGGCCTGACCTATTTCTCTCAGGCAGCTAAGTTTGCTGTACGTGTATTCCTGGGAGAAGTGTACTTCAAAGCAGAACTAGGAGTGGAGAGGGCGACCACCATTGGCCCCAAAGTGGTTGGGCTTCAAACACTTACCACACACCTTAAAAGAGTGGTGTTCCTCAAATACTCAGATGTTATAGGTACCTCCTCATAACCAAATACTACCCTCGGCCAACTGTTTCTTGATTGCCTCGTTGCTCTCAATCACGGAGTAGATGACATATGTAATGATATTAGCTTACCTCATAGTGTGGATGGAGCTCATAATGTCAGAGGAGGAAATGGTAACTATACCAGTGTTACATTGCTCCAAGTCAGTACAGAGACCATCAAATGCCATACTTTCAGTCCACCCTTCAACCCTTTAAATTGATCCTCCTCCTATGTCTGCAAGCGAGACACTAGAAATAAAAATCCTTACTGTTTCCACATTTTTCTGGAACTCAAACTCTGTCAGTACCAGGTCTTTAAGAAGGCTGAGCCTAGCCCGATCAAGTCTGTTACCTAGTTCCGAAACAGAGTACGCTACCAGAGTTATAAAGATACATCCAATCTTGGGTATAATATATCTGGCAAGGACATATAGTGTAGTTCTCCGAATTCTTCCCTCATTAGCTAGGAAGATACTGATATGGGTCTGGATTGCTTCAATCATAACACCCTCTAGTAGGGCAACCTCCTTGCAGGTAGCAAACTGCATAGTGATATGCTGCCCCCTAGTATCCAGGGTCAGTGACAATAGTGGGAGTGCCGGCACTGAGTTGACTGGATCTGGATACCCCATTGGTACTCGACAGAACTATTGTTGTGGAGAGATTATGTTCTCTTTACAGCGAGCTGTTGTAGTAGAACCTAAGAGAATTGGTAGGACAGTAGGGGTAGCGGTTGTAGAGACTGGTTTCTGCTTGTCAGCATTCTTCCTCTAAGTCTCGGCCAGGGTCACCGATTCTTTCTCACCACCAGATTCCCTGACAGCCTTCCTTCTCCTCCTGGCTGCATCACTCAGACGTCTGCCATGTCTCCTTCCTTCCTTCCTTTTCTCTCCTTCTCTAACCTCCTCGTACCAGTGAACAGACTTATCTTCACCACCTTGTACTACTTGTAGGACTACACCTCCATTGCTAGATAAGCTGCTGCTACTGGACTGGTAAGAGGAGGCTACTGACATATGCCTTATTGGTGGTGCCGGTTTCTGTAGAGCAGTCAGGGGATTTGGCATCTATGCTAATTGTTTTACTACCTCCATAAAGAAGGCATTAGCAGTAGGAGCTAACATAACAGTCTCCTTTCCCATAGAAAGAATAGGGAGTGGTATTACCTCCAAAGTGATAGTAGAGGTACTGTGAGGTATGGCAGAAGGGGGGTGATGGTGAGAGGACAACTTACCCTATAGGATCTCTATTTCTTCCTCTTGTTCACTAACAATATCAGTCAGTACCTTAACCGGCAACTCCTATCGGTGAACCTATCTACAGTAGTTCACCCCAGCCACCGGACCTTCTTCTCCTATCATAAAGGCCTGGTTTCTTCAATCCCAGATTTTCTGAACTGCATCATCTTCAATTAACCCAGAATCTGAGGAGAGGAGGGGTTGAGTGTTGCTGGAGCAGATATCCTCTAGGTTTTCTAATATAGATCCAATTATATTACTTGGGTAGGGTTTTTGGGAGGGGGTTCTACCTGCATCCTGCATTTTACTGACACCTACTATGATCGAGTCTGCCTAGGCTATTGTAGCATGAGTGGTTTCTGGTGAGGTATCTGGGAGCTGAACCTCCAGCGGGGTCTGGATATCATGAGGAATCTCTGATGAGCCTTCCAACAATCCGCCAGGAGAGGATACTGAGTATTTATCAAAGGCCGGGGGTGATGAAGCCATTATCAGAGAGGGGGTGTGTATATTATTGCCTAGTCCAGTTACCTCAGAGTTACATTCATTTGTCCAGGCATATGGGAGTGTTCTTGGCCATCACCTCGGAGGTAGGCAGGACATCCTGGATCACCAGTGAGAATAGAGAAGAGGGTATGGTCCCGATGGTTGATGGGAGCACCATAGGGGGGTGAATGGCCAAGCACCCATGGTGAACATCTAGAAGCAGACCAGAAAGAGTCAGAACGATTTGTTTTCTCTGACTCTTGTTGATATTGATAGCCCTTAAGAACTGAGGACTAAGGAAGGTGGCGGTAAATTGTTTAACGGGAGACTCCGACTATGTACGGCAGTGCATAACAGTAGTAGGAGGGTTGTTATCCTCATCATCAGAGTCATCCAGCTTGAAACTCAAGTTCTTGTAGAGAGCTCTTTCACCAGATGACATTCCAGCTAGGAAGAAGGAGGTAGAGGAGCCGGTCCTGCAGAAAGGGCCCTGGTAGAGAAAACTGAGCATCTTGTCCTTGGCAGCCATGGTATTTGAGGGGGTAACAGACCAAGAGCTGGCCTCTATTATAAAGGTAGTTCAGTTGGCTTTGGTTGGAGTGAGGGAGAATTTAGAGACAATAACCTGAGAATCTTTAGGGGGGAGAGTTCGAGGGCTGGAGAGTATTCTGAGCTGTAGTCAGAGTTGAACCAAACAAAGAGTCCTGTGATAGAGCTCTTGTCCAAGCCACATGTGGCTGAACAGCTTTTCCTCATTAGGAAGTCTCGTATCAAAACCTTCACCTCTATCATCATGGCAATAGTCACATCAGTGACCATTTGCTGAACTTTTACAACTAACTGTAGGTTCACCTGATTCTGACATCCATGACAGTAGTGAAACTGTAGGAAACTAAAGTCCTCCTGGGTACAACATAAGACTGTGTAATTGTAAGTATGATGCTTCTGTCAGCCTTGAAAGCAGGTGTGAGAAATAAGACTGCATGGGCAGTCTCAAGTGAAGAAGAAGGGTTGGAGTTGAACTAAATAGCAGACAATATCCTGGAAGGAGGAGGAGAATCTGTAGAAGTTGAGGCTATCAAAGACACCATTTGCGTCCAATACTACACTCAATGATTACTAGGACAAGGGTGCAGATATTTCACACTGAAGTGCCTTTTAAGCAAGAACAACTACTTCTAACTGACTGCCTGAATGAAAAATACAAACAAAGATCAAGGATGAAGTATTTATCGTGAGTGAAATAAGGCAAAGTATTGGTGTACTCACTTCTGAGATGGGGTGAAAGTAAGGATGAGGAAAGTACTCAGAATTCAATCTAATTTTATTTATACTAGTACCACCAATACTGGTATACGACTAGTCTCCCCCATGCCTCATAAAACAAACTATTTAAAATATACTACTGCGGACCATTCTGACTTCCAACTGCTCCTTCCCAACATAAATCCAAAAATCACTACCTATCTGGGCTCATTAGCACTTCTGACGCTTAAGTGCTGTCCAATATCTACATGTCTTCCCACCTCACCACCTAGCCACCATCTCATACCCTCACTCCTAACCACCTCTAACACAATCTGGTCCACATACTCAACAAATAAAACATACAGTCTATCCCAACAACCCTCTGTCCTCTTGTAGTACAACCTAAGATCTAAGTATCCTCCCATCAATAACAAACCACAAAAGGAGCAACTGGGTACCTTTAACAACTTGTTTACCTTAGCCCACCTTAAAACTACTGATATCTGTGTTACAAGGTCTAGCTCATTCTATTGCTGGTATTGAGAATGCCAAAATCGATTGTGACCCGTTTAGAGACATGGAGGCTGCTTTTCAAAGTATTCTGTAATGGTAGTGCACTTCTAGGTAGCCATGGCAGAAATGGCAGTGCCATAGCAAAGACAGTCACATCGCTATTGGTCAGGCAGGAAGAACCACTTCTTTGGTATGTTTACCGTACCCAGTAAAACCCATCTGCTGCTGTCGTATTTTCACTCATACCAGATCCAAGTTGTTGGGTTCCCTATTATCACCATCCTACCATTCCTTTCTACCATCAGTGTGCCATCAAAGGAGTTACCTGCTACAACCAACTCCCCCCTCCACAGTCTTAATATAATGAGGAATTCCCAGATCTAACTACCTATAACCTGTCCACTAGAACTTCCCCCTCAAAAATGCCGAATTTTTATACCAGTCTTTGTTAGCAGGACCTCCTCTGGCATAGCGGAGGCAGTCAGTCCAGTGGTATCTGTCTTCTTTCCCTTTACAGCTGTCATGGCTGGCCAAGCCTGTTCTACTGCAGATCCTTAACAAAATATATAAATTCACACAGGTGAGGCCTCGTAGGGGCTGAGGTGTCGTAGGTTCATGAGTATATTAACTGTGACTCTTCCTGTTATGCCAAGACCCCCACTCTTTTTTTTATAACTCCCAAGCAAGAATCACATGTTTGATTCTGAAGCTAACCCCGTTCCAAAGCAGGGAGCGCAAGGAATATCCAATACAAGTCTTAGCTATGAGGTCAACTGTCTTGTTACTATTGATACCAATATGTCTAGGGATCCAACCAAGACTGACATGAGAGAAGGCAATAAACAGCAGTACCATAACCTCCCACAACTCAGCTGAGTCACCATCTGAAAACATGTTGTCAACCAGGGTGAGTACCGGAATACAGTCCAAGAACACATAAACTAGATAGTCCTTATCCACATCAGGAGTATATCGGAGAGTACAGACAACTGCAAACAGCTCGCATTCAACAATATTCCATAATGGGGTAACCGAGCACCTATCAATATAGGTCAAGGCCTCTTTCTCAAATACCGTCCATGCCACACCGGCTCCCTCAGAGGATTTAGATCTATCTGTGTAGATAATCACGTCTGAGGATGTACAAAGGTCTGAGTACAGTACATAGTGGCATATAGCCATCACTACCTTACCTTTCAAAATTGAAATAGTAGGGCAACAGGTGAGTTTTTGATCCGAGGTCTGCCACCATGCCACCATATCTTCCTCTTTCCAATCCAACTGTATTTTACTGAATCAAGGATAATGGTCACAATACTAGTAGTTAATGAACCGGCTATAATACCTCAGCTGGAGGTATCTGCCTTGAATGGCAACAGGTGATATCCCAAACTGGGCTAAGAGTATGTTATTTGCTGGCTTTATGGAGGTCTGAAAAAATAAACGGAGGCAATCGTTAATGTGAACCTGAATCTGCTTCACATACTACATATAGTCAGTTACAAACTCAAGTCTGTAGTAGATATTCAGAAGGTAGGCTGCCTGTACTAAGTGGTAAGTTTTCCACACTCCCAATCTACCAAAACTCCCGAACCTTCTCGCCAACACTAAAATCCTCCTCCTCACATCTAATCCCTGCTCCAACCAATATCTTATATGAAAAGAAAAGTTAAGAAATACATTAAACCTTTATCCAAGAATACGAAAATCCTTAGAAGGTAAAACTATTTCTCCCAACTACTTCATTCCTTCTCATGCCGGATCCTCAAACCCAATCCACTGGGTCTTAAGGGTACTAAACATCATGCCTCTGGCCCTGACTATGCGATCACAGTTTGCGAATATTTTTCCAGTATGGTATTGGACAGCATTGTAAGATTCCGCTGCCACTATAATGACCCTATTATCAACATATGAGGCTACCAACTGACAAACACTAGGAGAGTACCACATGCATGTCTTAAATATATCTGCCACATAGGTGCTCAAGAGGAAGGATGAAAGAGGCAATTTCTTAGACATCCCTTTATTAACATAGTAGATATGAAAATCACATCCATTAAATCGAAAGCGAATCAAACGACAGGCAGTCCATCTTCAAACCCATTGACTTAGGTGTAGGGATCAACCTCAAGCTATCAGAAAATCAGATAGGAGGTCAACATCAACGTTGTCAAAGCCCCCCTCAATGTCCATAGATAGGATAAGCCGCTTATAGCCTTCATTATACCACAGGAATTCAAACTCAACCGCCATGGCATCATGAACCCCTCATTTCTAGTAGGAGCCAAATTGTGTTTCTTCCAGATTGAGGTAAGCAGTGAATTGTAACAAGAACACTTGTTCTGCAACTTTTACCGGAGTTGGAAGGAGATGTATGATCCTCCATAACTTGACAATGTTGTACCTGGGTTTATCGAGCTTGGATATGAGAACTACCTCTGCCCGATGCCAGTTCAGAATATTATAACATAGTCTGTAGTTAACAAGACACCATAATATTATGGTATTCCTTCATTTCTAAAGCTGTAGGAAGGGTAACCTATATTATCCTCACCAGGACCTGTATTTGTAGAGAATCTGGTAAGAGTAATTTCCATCTTTTGAGAACTATCTATGTGAACTCTGGAATCCACCAAGTGGGTAAGGTCACCAGAGGACAACTTTTGTGCAATCAGGTCACTGATGTCGGAATGTGTGGTAGTATAGGACTCATCTGGGTAGGACATAGAGGGAAGTGTTCACTTAGCTTCCAACTTCGGTGTCAGCCAAAAGTTGTCTGGGTTCAAGCTCTCATTTATCTTGGATCTGATATGCTCAAACTTGGCCCTCACCAGGCAAGCTCAGTAAACATACCTGACCAACTTGAAGTCCTCCATTCACTCCGCCTTATACTTGAAGTACCTTCTCAACTGAGCCATATCCAACTTCATCTTTTCTAAGTCCGGTATCCACTACTTGCACTGACCTCTGCTAATAGAGGCCCATGGGAGTACCTCCACCACACCTCTTATGTCTTCCCACAACTTCCTATTTTCCCCCTCTTGCAAGTCATCTAGCTGTTTTCCAACCTTTTCCCAGACTGCCTTTTTCCAAGCTGGCCTCATCATATTGTCAGAAAGGTCAACTGTCAGTTTGAGGACATGAGTACTATGCTCGCAGGCGGAAGCATCCAGGTACTAATATCTAATGTACAGTATCCAGTGTGGGCATAGGCCGATTCTGGAAATGTCATAGAAGGTAGACACAGTTGGAGGCGCCATGTTCATACAGCAAGGTGGGGTTGTAAACCATTGTTTCAGCCACCATCCACCCATGTTATTATGGTCTGCATTGGGGTCCCAGTCTAGATATTTGGCGTTAGAATTGCCAAATGCTATGTCTAGTTCCCCGAGTTCATCTTACTATCCAACAAACTGATTCTTAGTATTGCCAGGTCGAAAGTAAGCTCCAGTGAGTACCTTCTTCACTCCGTTTTCCACAAACCCAACATGGGCACTACCTTCTCCTTGCCCAACCATCTCAAAAATCCCATAAATATGGAACTAAATAAACACCTCAATACCCAACCCTTTAATAAAAGAAAACAAATCCCACCTATCAACTTTTATATCTATATGTTGACCCTCTGGATCAACTAGAGATTCAACAATAAAAAATAAATCAACAAAAGAAAACAAATCAAATTCCAGCATTTGATTCTGACTACTCCTCCTCACATTTAATGTTATTATCGTAATAAGCATTGAAAGAGGGCTTTAATTGATCCATTTGGGCCGCAAGGGTCAGAGACAAAGGGGGAGCTGTCAACCTGATCCTTGGAAGTCCAAAACATATTCTTCCAGCTAAGATTGATGGAGGCAGTAGATTTCAAAATCCCACAGGCTGGGGAGAGTGAGGGGGAGGGGTGCACTGATTCCTTACCCTTGGCCTTGTCTGACTTACGGTAGAGGGCCACATCATTCTCCTAGTCACTACTGATTTCAACCAACCTGGGTGTTGGAGATCTTCTACAGCAGAGTCATCTTCTCTGACTACCCTTTACCTGTGCTTCCTATTGTTCTGATCCCTTCGCAGGTTCCGCCGATGAGACTGACTTCTTTTTAGATGATAATGAAGCTAGGATAGGGGAAGACAACTTGATGCCCAGACAACACTTATATCCTGTGAAGTAGTCTATCTGATCGCAGAGCTAGCACTGCCTCTAAGTGTACCTGCAAGCCTGGCCTATACCCCCTAGACAAGCAAGTTTGTTGAACATATGTTATTGGAAGTAGTGTACTCCAAAGCAGTACTGGCAGTGGGGGGGAGCGACTACAGGTGACCTCAAAGTTTCCAATCTCCAGGCACTTACCACATACCTTAAGGAGGTAGTGCTCCTCAAAGACCAAAATGTTGTGGGTACCTCCTCGTAATCAGATCTTGCCTTAGACTAACCTTTCCCTGATGGCCTTGTTCTTTTCAATCACAAAGTACATGCTATATGAGATAGCATTAGCCAGCCTCATAGTATGGATAGAGCCCATAATGTCAGGTCGAGAAACAGTAACTACACCTGTGTTGGATTGCTCCAAGCCAGTATGGAGGCCATCAAATGCCACACTTTCAGTCCACCCTTTAACTCTCCAAATCAACCCTTGTCCTGTGTCAGCAAGCGGAATACCAGAAATAAAGTCTCCACTTTATCCAGATTCATCTGGAACTTAACTCTGGGAGTGACAATTTCTTAAGCAGGTCAAGCCTAGCTTTGTTGAGTCAGTTACCTAACTCTGGAAGAGAGTGTACCATTAGGATCAGAAAGATACATCTAATCTCAGGCCAAACATGCCCAGTATGGATATAAGAAGCCTTTCCATGAATCTTTCCTAATTTAGAAAAGATCATGTGGATACAGTTTCAGATTGCTGTGATGTTAATGTCCTCTGGTAGGACAACTACCTAGGAGGTAGCAAACCGCAAAGTGATGTACCTTCTCCTACTATCCGGGGTTGGCGATGATGATGGTAGTGTTGGCACTGAGTTGAGTGGATCAGGAGGTTCTATTGGGACCTAGTAGTATTCCTGTCGTGCTGAAGTTGAGACCACCTTCAAACTAGCAATAGTGGCAGGTCCAGACGGAACTGGTAGAGCAACAGAAGAGCCTTAGTGGCAACTGGTTGGCAGGAACTGGTTCCTATCTGTCAATGGTCTTCTCCTGACTCTTGGCTGGAGTCACCGATTCCTTCTTGCTACCAGATTCTCTGGCAACTTTGCTTCTTCTTCTGGTAGCACCATTTTGCCACCTGCCACATCTCCTGCCTTCCTTCTTTTCTTCTCCTTCTCCACCCTCCTCTTCCTAGTAGATGGACTTTTCTTCACCACTACAAGCCGCAAGCAGGACCACCCCCCCAATCACTGGAAAAGCTACCACGGCTGAACTGGTAGGAAGAGGCTACCAACGTGAGGCACATTAGAGGGGCTGGTTTTTGTAGAGTGGGAGGAAACTTTAGCACATATGCCATTCATTTTACCATCTCTGTAAAGGAGGCTTTAGCAGTCGGAGCCACTGTAGAAGTCTCCTTTCCCTTAGAGGAGGCAAAGGGTGATACTGCTTCCAAAGAAACAGTAGGAGAACTGTCGGCCACAGCGGGAGGAGGGTGACAGTAGGAGGACAACTTACCATGCAGGGTCTCTATCTCTTCTCCTTACTTGCCGACAATATCAGTCAGCACCTTGACTGCTCATTCCAACCGGTAAACCCATCCCCAGTAATTCACCCTGCTGTTAGGCAGAGACAACTTGATAGACTTCAAGATTGTCTAGGCCAATCGAGATTTGTTTTTGTAGACGGAGATTGTCTAGGAAGGCTCGGACTTGGCTCGTTTTATTTATGACTACCAGGAGCGAAGTAAAGTAGGTAAAGTAGGGTAGAATCGTAACAACAATATTATATTGTTAAGGTCTCTTCTCTATTGCTTAATGATGTCTAAAGCTTTGGGAGGCACTTCGATATTTATATTCCACATCTGGGTGTTCACGGACTACATCTATTTATCATACAACTATGTACTTCTTCAATTGTAATTCGTGACGTCAAGTTTTCTTCCAAGGTGCGAACACCTGTGGACCCTGAAAACCATCACACCTTCTTCAGTAATTACGATATTTCTTCTTAGGAAGTGTGCTGCCCCCAATAGTAATATCCCGATTAGCAGAGTCTTTAGACTTATGGCCTAGTTCTTAAGTTGAACTGAGTTGGCTCCAATTGTCTTCACCATTGATAAAATGATCAGTTTTATTCACGGCTATATCTGCAAAGGTGGTCATCAATACAATCCTCGTAGGTCATCTGACTCTGATCCTTTGTAACTCCATATCTAACCAATAGATTTTCTCTGGATAACTTCCTATTAACTCGCAGGAAGCTACTTCTACCAGATTGGTGATTAATCCCTCGGTTGGCAACCCTTGGTTGCTCTCTGGGTAGTAGGTTTTAGTACTCATTGTAGTATTGGGAATTACCTCATGACTACGACATGTTCTGAAACCCAGTTGCAATACTCTGTGAAGTTCGTTGGCTTCTTTGGCAGTGTCTTTTGGAGTTCTAGACTCTTCTGGTGGATGAAAATGTATTGGTCTCTAGTAGAGATCCTTTACCATTTGGTATCATCTTTTTGTCCGAAATTGTCCCGTTACTTATGGCCCATGCCGAAGGTGTCATGTCTTTGGAGCCAAGTAACTCTCTGAGTAGTTGACAGAATTACTCCATTCCACTTCTCAGGCCTAGCCGAAGGTCCTCTCTCATATATCCTGCGAACAGGATCCGGTCGGACGGACGGCAATGACGTATATGGTATTATTCTAATGCCTTCAATTCTGTGGTAATATAGTCACAGGACGCAACTGAGATTAATATATATGATGACGCGCGGGCCCATAAGGGAGCCGGAGGGGGGTGTTGGAGACCAGAGATTCCGACTCCAAGTGGAGTTACCCTACTTAGGGTGGTTCCTAGGTATTCGGTTCTGGTATTCCTAACACCTGCCCTCTAGTCCTTCATTTCTAAATACAGGTTCCTGATTCATCCAGGTCTAGACATCCTAGACTGTATCATCCTCAATCGACCCCAATTTTGAGGAGAAGAGGGGCTGAGTATTCCCAGAGTGGATATTCTCTAGACTTTCTAACATGGACCCAATTACACTACCTGAGTGGGGTCCGGAAGAGGGGGTCCTACCTGCGTCTAACATTTCACAGACATCTGCCATAATCGAGTCTGCTTAAGCCAGAGTGGCATTGGGAGTCTCAGGCATAGTATCTGGGAGTTGGATGTTCAGTGGAGCCTGGGTGTTGTGGGGGATTTTCAGAGAACCTTACAAGTATCTATCATGAGAGGATGCCCAGCATTCATCAAAGGCCGAGGATGATGAAGCCATTCCTAGGAAGAACATATAGATGCTGTCGCCCAAACTAGTAGCTTCAGAATTGCCTCCGTCATCTAGGCCCATAATAGTATCCCTTGCCAACACCTCACTGGTGGGTAGGACATCCTAGGTTGCCAACAGGGATAGAGAAGAAGGTGTAGCCTTGTTAGTTAATGGGAATACGATGGGGGGAGGGAATAGCAAAGCGCCCGTAGTGAACATCCAGAAGCAGGCCAGAGAGAGTAAAAATGATATGTTTTTTCTGTCCGTCATGGACATTGATGGGCCTCAAAAGATGAGGACTCAAGAGGAGGGTAGCAAATCATTTAGTAGCGGAAATAGACTAAAACCTAGACAGGAAACAGACAGCACTAAGGGTACCGAGCAGTGAGTGACAGTATGGCTAAGATGAAGCACCTAGAGAGATGAGTGAGGTGTATCATCAACCTATATGAGGAATAGGTATAAGAGCTCTAGACCTCACCTTCAGATACTACATCTTAAGTGCTGCATAGGTACTAAACAAGCATTTGATAAAATGATGACACTGTTTATAATTAGGTGAGAGTGGATAATAAGCTTAAGAAGGTTATCAAAAAGACAGCCAATCAGTCCTATGTACCCAACTATTATTTCTATAATATATGGACAGTGGCAGAAACCCCCAAGATTGGTTCTACAGGTTCTAAAGGTAGAAGGTATGGGAACCCCTTAACAGGGAATAAAGACTGCTAGTAGTAGACTGCCAAATATACTAAGAAAATCAGTTTGTCTGAGAAGACCTCTGGTCAAAATTGTATAGATATAGTAACTGTTAGGAGTACCAGGATCCGATACCTAGGGACTACCCTAAGTAGGGTAACCCTGCTCAGAATCAAAATCTCTAATTTCCAACACCCTACTCTGGGCCCCTTGTAGGGTCCACATATCATCATACAGATCTATCTTAGTTGCGTCATGTAACTATAATACTACAGAATTGAAGGTATCAGAATAACACCATATATATTGCTATTTTCTATTCAACTGGATCCTGTTCACAGGTTAGATGAGAGAGGACCTTTGGATAGGTCTGGGAAGTAGAACAGAATAAATCCATCAACTATCGATAGAGTCACTTGACCCTAAAAATAGGATATCTTTAGCATAGACTGTAAGTATTAGGAATACCAGGATCCAATATCTAGCAAACACCCTAAGTAGGGTAACCCTACTTGGAATCAGAATCTCTGGTCTCCAACACCTTTCTCCAACCTTCTTAAGAGACCCTCACATCATCATATGTACTTACCTCAATTGCATCCTGTGACGATAACGCTACTAATTTTAAGGGTTAAGTATCATGCTGTATACAGTCGTGTCCATAAAGTCTTCATACTCCAGTGCTGCAACGGTGTTGTCCTCCATCCCCACAACAACTGCCTCTACCATGACCCCCCCATATATCCGAAGAGCTAGAGAAGACCAAAATAAGGAAATTTATGCCCTGTATAAACATACTGATATGGGGTATAATAAAATTTCTAAGGCTATGGGTATCTCTAAGGCAACTGTTCAATCAGTAGTCAAAAGAGCTGAATTAAGAGATGGAAATACCCATGATGCCCCTAGATCTGGAAGACCAACAACAATTACCCCTCAAAAAGGAAAGATAGTGGAGTCCATTATTGATGCCAAGCCTTATTTAGCGTTATACAACATTACCAAAAAAGCGATTATTGGTCTGGGAAAGATATCTGTAGATAAGATCATATCAGAAGCTGGTTTTAAGCTTCTGATACCTAGAAAAAACCCTTTTTGGAGGAAAGAACAGAAGGAGAAGAGAAAGGAGTTTGCTAGGAAAAGGAGGAATTGGAGGGGTGCATGGAATTGGGTTGTTTTTGTGGATGAAGCCACCATTATCTATGATCCAAATCCTACTGGCAGGAAGGTCAGAATTAGACCTAGTGAAGAGCTGAAAGAAAAAAACTTGAAGCCTAGCTTTAAGTCTAGGAGGACTAGTATTGGGGTCTATGCTGCAATCATGAAGGGTGGCAGGACTGAGTCAATTCTTGTGAGGAAGAGGGGAGAGGAAGAAAGGACCAGCAAAAGAGACAGACTTAGCCTCAATTCCCACAAATATGCAACTGAAATCCACCAGCCATACCTCATCTCTTTTATAGAAGGTCTGGATAGACCTTCTGACAACATCTACCTAGTAGCAGACAATGCCTCCTGGAATGGTGGTGAGGAAAACAGAAAATTGCAGTCAGACTATAGTTATCAAAAATTGCCTTGGCCACCCAACTCACCAGATCTCAATCCTATTGAGAACACTTGGGCTCTGCTCAAAAGAGCCCTCAGAAATCGATTCTCTAGGTTGGATAGAAGGCCTCACAGTGCTGCTGAATTATTTCAGGCAGCAAAGAAGAAATGGGATTTAATTTTCCAAGAGAAGTTGGATGGGTAGATAGGTAGGATGCCTGAGAGAATACAGGCTGTACTAGATGCAGATGGTGGTCATACAAAGTGGTAATAATATTTTCTTAAGGCTTATTAGTTCTATTTATATA
The DNA here is from genome assembly GCF_000151645.1 of Tuber melanosporum. Lineage (NCBI taxonomy): Eukaryota > Fungi > Ascomycota > Pezizomycetes > Pezizales > Tuberaceae > Tuber > Tuber melanosporum. Next base: position 168,371 of record NW_003299108.1, read on the forward strand.
CTTTTCTTAATTGAGTTGTTTGAATTTTTTTTCAATTTTCCATGAATAGGTGTTGTGGTTGTGTGGTTGCGCAGCCACGGTATGAAGACTTTACGGACACGACTGTACATTACTGCTGTCTATTCTACTAGATCCAGTTCATGGAATATATTAGAGGGGACCTTTGGCTAAGTCTGGAAAGTAGAATAGAGTAAATCTATCAACTACTCAGAGAGTTATGAGGCTTTAAAGTTGTGACTACTTTGGCAAGTACTGTAGATAATAGGACATTTTTGTGCAAAGAGATACTATTGAACGTTAGAGGATCTCTACACGAGGTTCATACATTCGCACCCACCTTATGATAACTAGAAGAGTTTAGAACTCTGAGAAACATTACTACAGAAGCTAATGGACTTCACAGAGTATTATAACTGTGCTCAGGAATACGTTGAAGTTGCAGGAATAATTCCCAACACTAAAACAATTACTGAAAAGCTGTTATCCAGAGCAACAAAGAATTGCCAACAGAGGCATTATCTACAAATCCAGTCGAATAGATTTCTGCGAATTAGTTGGAAGTCATCCAGAAGATATTTATAGGTTAGATTTAGAGTTATGGAGATTAAAAGTCAGGCAACCTAGGAAGGTTGACATTGTGACTACTTCTACAGATACAATCTGCAAATGAAACTGATCATTTTATGGATAAGGGAGACAATTGGGGCCAACTCAATTCAACTTGAGAACTGGGCCATAAGTCTAAATAACTCTGAAGATCAGATAATTACTATTAGGAATAGTAAAGTTCCTAGTTATCAATACAGTAATTGGCAAAGAGGGTGTAGTAGTTTTTAGGGTTTCCAGATGTTCACATCTTTGAAGAATACCTAATGTTGTGGGTTATAATCAGAAAAGTACATAGTTTATATAATACATAAATGTAGTCTGCGAACACTCAGATGTGGAATATAAATATTGAAGTATCTTCCAAGCTTTTAAACATCATCAAGCAACAGAGAAGAGACCTTAATAATATAATATTATTCTTACGATTCTATTCTACTTTACCTATTTCACTATACTTCACTCTTAGTAGTAATAAATAAAACAAATTTATTTCAAGCATTTCTAAATAATCTCTGTCTACAGAAATGAATCTTGGCTGGCCTAGACAACTCTGAGTTTATACAGCTTGTCTCTGCCTAATAGTAAGTAACGTAACATTTTCACATAAAGATATCATATTAAATATTAGAGGATATCTATGAACAGCTAATATATTCTCATCCATACCACTACAATTAGCTGAGTCTAGAACCTGTAGAAAGTATCACCAAAGAAGCCAAAAATCTTCTCAGGGTATTATAACTATGTCAGAGAATATATCATGATTGCAGAAATTATCACCAATACTAAACCATGATCAAAGTCCTGTCACCTAGGATAACCAAGAGTTATCAACTAAGAGATTATCTATCAATCAGGTAGAATAGCATCCTGCGAATCAGTAAGAAGTTATCCAGAAGATATCTGTTAATTGAATCAAGTATTATGAAGTTTTAAAGTCAGCTACCTAGGAAGGTTGCATATACAACTACTGCTACAGATGGGCACTATAGATAAAACCGATCATTTCATTAATAGGAAAGACAGTTGGGGCCAATACAGTTTAATTTAAGAGCTAGGCCATAAGTCTGAAAACTCAAAGATCAGATAATTACTATTGGAAACAATACAGTTCTCCAATTGACAAAATATTTATTACTAAAGAGGTTGTAATAGTTTTCAAGATCTCCTAGTATTCGCACTTTAGAAGAATACCCAACATTTCAAGTTATAGCTAGAGAGGTACATGATTTGTATGAGAAATAGAAGTAGTCCCCGAATACTCAGATGCAGAATAAAAATATTAATGTGCCTCCTAAGGCTTTAAACATCATTAAGCAAAGGAGATGAGAGCTTAATAATCTAATATTTTTCTCAGGATTCTATTATACTTCACTTCGCTCTAGGTAGTCATAAATGAAATGAGTAACCCTTGAAGTCTTCCTAGACAAATTCTCCGTCTATTAAATGAATCTTGATTGGCTTAACAGAGTCTGAGTCTATACAGATCATTTTCGCCTAACCAGAATAATGTATTCATTTTATCTATGAAGAGTGAAAGAAGAAAGAGGTTCTTAAATGTAATGTGTTCTTAAGGTACTAATCACGTTATCTGTAGTAGATTCAATAGTTGGCAGGTGGCCTGCTCTACCAGAGTAGAGGTGAGAGCTGAGAGCTAAAGAAGGCTTTGAAGGTGTACAGGGAAAATTAAAAAGTAACCGTTCAACTAAGTATATTGAAATACTGTCTGTTAAAGTCTCCCTTTTTCCATCTTGAAATCAGGCAGTCTTTAAATATACAAATCTGTCTATGTCTAGCATGAACAAAACTAAACAAAAGTATCAAATAATATGCCTTAGTAAAATAACTTAAGTATCAAAACAATACTTAAAACAAAACATAAAACAAAATTATGTATCAAATGATACTTAAAACAAACCAAGTATCAAAGTAATACTTAAAACAAAACATAAAACAAAATCAGGTATCAAACAATACTTAAAACAAACCAAGTATTAAATCGATACTCAAAACAAAACATAAAATAAAACAAATAACCTAGTACCTGTACTGGTTATATTAAAACTTATTTGATATTGTAGTAACTTTCAGTATTTTGACGTTCTATTTGTCCTCTTACTAACTGGAAATTTTGTTAGGTAGAAACAATCTGTATAGACTCAGACACATCTAGACGAATCGAGATTTGTTTTGTAGATGTAGATTTTGTCTAGAAAGGCTCAAAGGATTGCTTGTTTCATTTATGACTACTAAGAGCGAAGTAAAGTAAAGTAGAATCCTCTGAAAAATATTATATTATTAAGGTCTCTTCTCTATTACTTAATGATGTCTAAAGGTTTAAGAGGTACTTCAATATTTATATTACACATCTGAGTATTCACAGACTACTTCTATCTCTCATACAAATTATGTACCTCTCTAACTATAACTTACAATGTTGGGTATTCTCTTAAAGTTCAAATACTAAGAGACACTCAAAATTATCACATCCTCTTAAGTAATTACTATTTTGTCAATTGGAGAACTGTATTGTTTCTAATAGTATGTCACGAATGTGGCTTGGCATGAAAGAGGCTTTCACGTGACACATGGTTATGAGTCACAGGTACGTTAGTATTTTGCACATATGACTCATTCGGGTCATATGATTTATTATATGTGGGATTTGTGATGCTTTCGCACATGGCTCAAATATGAGTCATGGGATGTGTGCCTAGCTAGTATGCCTTGCGAGTGTACCTTGCGGGTAAGCCTTGCGCATATGATTTATATTTTGCACATGACCTCGTTATGAGGTCATGGGTTTCACGCATATGACTCAGTCGAGTCATATGACTTGTTTATTACATTATGATTGGTTTTTGAGTTTTTGTACATGACCTCCCTAGGAGGTCATAGGTTTTGAGCATGTGATCACTTTGGTCACATGACTACAGACGGGAAGAATACTATATAAGGAGGCCGATGCGGCCGAGGAAGATAGGTTCTTCACGCTTTGTTCTAAGTACTTTTCCTACTTATTACTTTAACGAATATAAAATACCGTTACGATCTTTATCTTTATTACAACATTATCGTTACGCCAAGAAGTGTTCTTTACGAAAACAAGTTAGAGAAAGCTTATGATAGGTGTTCCTGATAGAAGACAAAGGTCTTGTACTATCAGTAACGTAGGCAGAGGCCTAGAGCTATCGTAAGACAAAGATAAAAGAAGAGAGGAAAGAGAAGTATCGTTCCCTATCGCCAAGAACTAACTGTCCAGAGGGGATCATTACATAGTAATTATCCGATCTTTGGAGTTCTCAGACCCCCTTTTTTCTTTTTTTTTTATCCTTCTATTTTCTATTCTAATACAAAGATAAAGTACAGGAATCCTATAAGCTTGCACTAAGCAGACCCAAACCTCCACCCTGCCTTGTTCTCCAGCAGCCAGAAGAAAAATTGTAATCCCAAGAAGGCTAACGCCAGCAGCCAGGTGCCCGATCCTCAGATCTCATGACTTGAACGCAGAGGCATCTCACCTAGAGCTACTGCTACCCAACTAGTTCTTAGTTTAACAAGCTTCCCTGCTAGTCCCCTGCATGGCTATCTACAAACAGTAAAGACAGAAAGCCCAGAAACCTATTTTTCAAAGCAAGGAAATCCCCTATCCTAACAGTACAACCCCTACAGAATAGAAGAAAACTCAAACTAAGAAAACCCCAAACTGCCAGCTGAAACCAACCCCTCACCTACAACCACCAGATTCCAGTCCCAACCAGTGGGACAGACTATGCCCACAAAGTCGAAATAATGAATAGGTATGCTAGATGGGTAACATAAATGTATATTTTGAGCATATAGCCTACAGACGCGAGCAGGAAAACCTGTAAGGAAAATAGGTCCGCTGTAAGCAGGAAGTAGTAGCAAAGAGTTCTCAGACTTATGACCTAGTTCTTAAGTTGAACTGTACTGGCCCCAACTGTCTCCCTTATTGATAAAATGTTTAGTTTTATCTACCAAGTGCTTCTACAGAAGTAATCGTATATGCAACCTTCCTTGGGTACTTATATTAAACCTTTATAATTCTTAATTTTACTCACAGATATCGTTTGGATGACTTCCTACTGATTTGTAGGAAGCTATTCTATCAGATTAGCAAATAATACCTTGGTCAACTACTCCTGATTGTACTTGGTAATAGAGCTTTAGTTGTTGTTTAGTATTGATAATAATTGCTGCAACCATCACATATTTCTTGACCTAGTTATAATACTCTGAGAAGTCTGTTGGCTTCTGTTGTGGTACTTTCTAGGAGTTTTAGACTCTTCTAATTGTTGTAGGGTGGATGAAAATGTGTTGTCTCTTTGTAGAGATCTTCGAACATTCAATACCATATCTTTGTGCAATAATGTCCCATTACCTAGAGCCAATATCAGAAATATCCCATCTTAGAAGCCTAGTATCCTTCTCAATAGTTAACAGATATACTCTGTTCTTCTTCTCAGACCTAGCTGAATGACTCTTCTCATATATCCTGGAAACAGGATCTGGTAGGATATACAGTAGCAACATTTACAGTATTATTCTGATATCTTTAATTCTGTAGTATTATAGTGTTAGGAATACCAGAACCCAACACCTAGAAACCACCTTAAGTAGGGTAACCCCACTTAGAATCGGAATCTCTGGTCTCCAACACCCCCCTCCGGCCCCCTTACGGGGCCCGCACGTCATTATATATATCAATCTTAGTTGCGTCCTGTGACTATATTACTACAGAATTGAAGGTGTTAGAATAACACCATATACGTCACTGCCGTCCATTCGACCGGATCCTGTTTACAGGATATATGAGAGGGGACCTTCGGCTAGGTCTGAGAAGTAGAACGGAGTGATTCCGTAAACTTCTCAGAGAGTTACTTGACTCCAAAGACTGAATACCTTTGGTACGAGCCGTAAGTAATGGGACCGTTTCGCACAAAGAGATAGTATCAAATGGTAAAGGATCTCTACTAGAGACCAATACATTTACATCCACCAGAAGAGTCTAGAACTCCAAAAGACACTACCAAATAAGCTAGCGAACTTCACGAAGTGTTGCAACTGGGTTTTGGAATACGTTATAATCAAGGGATGATCCTCAATACTACAATGGTTACTGAAACCTATTACCCAGAGAGCAACGAAGGGTTGCCAACCAAGGGATTAATTACCAATCTGGTGGAATAGCTTCCTACGAGTGGATAAAAAGTCATCCAGAGAAAATCTATTGGTTGGGTATGGAGTTACAAAGGATCAGAGTCAGACGACCTACGATAGTTGTAATAACGACCACCTTTGTAGATATAGCCATAGATAAAACTGATCATTTTATCAATGGCGAAAACAATTGGAGCCAACTCAGTTCAACTTAAGAACTAGGCCATAAGTCCAAAGACTCTGCTAATCGGGATATTACTATTGGAGACGGTACATTTCCTAAGAAGAAATATCATAATGACCGAAGAGGGTGTGATGGTTTTCAGGGTCCACAGGTGTTCGCACCTTGGAAGAAAACTCGACGTTGTGAATTACGATTAAAGAAGTACATAGTTGTATGATAAATAGATGTAGTCCGCGAACATTCAGATGCGGAATATAAATATCGAAGTAACTCCCAAGCTTTAGACATCATCAAGCAACGGAGAAGAGACCTTAACAATATAATATTGTTTTTATGATTCTACCCTACTTTACCTATTTTACTTCACTCCTAGTAGTCATAAATGAAATGAGCAAAGTTCGAGCCTTCCTAGACAATCTCCGTCTATAAAAACGAATCTCGATTGGCCTAAATAAGCTTGAAGTCTATCAAGTTGTCTCTGCCTAACATATAGTCACAGGACACATCTGAAATAGATATATATAATGATGCGTAGACCCTGTATAGGAGCCAGAGATGGGTGTTGAAAACCAGAGATACTGATTCTGAGTGGGGTTACCCTACTTAAAGTAGTCTCTAAGTATTGAATCCCAGTACTCTAAACAGATTCCTAACATTACTATCCAGTATTGTGACTTTCTTGTTACTAGAATAGTATCATCTATGATAAGTAAGATATAGGTATAGTGTGAATTTTACTTTTTTACACCACCTAAAGGATAGTTTATTTATAATTGGCTAGTTAGAAGTAAACCACCTAGACTTATTTAGATTTTATGTTGTTTGATTGTTGACAACTGTAATAAGATGTCACAAATGTGGCTTGGCAAGGAAACGGTTTTCGCATGACATATAGTTATGAGTCACAGGTATGTTATTGTTTCACACATATGACTCATTCGAGTTATATGATTTGTTATGTGTGGGATTTGTGATGCTTTCGTACATGGCTCAAATATGAGTCATGGGACTTGCTCCTAGCGAGTGTGCCTTGCGAGTGTGCCTCGTGGGTATGCCTTGCACATATGATTTATGTTTTGCACATGACCTCATTATGAGATCATGGGTTTTACACATATGACTCAGTCGAGTCATATGACTTGCTTATTGTGTTATGATTGGTTTATGAGTTTTTGCACATGACCTCATTATGAGGTCATGGGTTTTGAGCATGTGACCATTTTGGTCACATGATTAGTTTGTTATGATTTGGTTTTGTACATGTGACCACTTTGGATCACATGACTACGGATGGGAAGAATACTATATAAGGAGGCCGATGTGGCTAAGGAGGATAGGTTCTTCACGCTTTGTTCTAAGTACTTTTCCTACTTATTACTTTAACGAATATAAAACACCTTTACGATTTTTATCGTTATTGCAACGTTATTGTTATGCCAAGGAAAGTTCTTTACGAAGAAGAGTTAGAGAAAGCTTATGATAGGTGTTCCCGATAAAAGACAGAGGTCTTGTACTATCGGTAATGTAGGCAGAGGCCTAGCGCTATTATAGGATGAAGAAAAGAAGAAGAAAGAGGAGAAAAGTATCGTTCCCTATCGCTAAGAACTAACCATCCCAGGAGGGATCGTTAAATAAGAGTTAAAATAGATTAGAACCTCAAATTATTTGGTATGTAGGAATTTGTGTACAGAGGCTTAGCTGGTTTCTTTATTTGTATTTATTGGAAACTTGTAAATAAAATCATTAAAGTATAAGGATAAAAGATTCTGTCACAAATCAGATTATAACAAGGCAGATTGAAGAAGTGGAATAAAGGTTTTCACATGACTCCCAGTTGTGAGTCATATGATGTTACAACTTTCACGCGTGACTCATACTTATAAGTCATGAGTTTCACATATATAATGCATTTAGTATACATGACTTGTTATAAGGATTATGATTGGTTTAGTTATATTGTACAGTTGACTCATATGAGTTAACTGAAGATTTCATATGACTCACGATTATGAGTCATAGAATATGGTGATGCGAAGATATGAGTCACACAGGGTTAGGGTTGAGTAAGATATCAGAATAAATTGCAAGATCTAGGGACCTCCAAGATAACATACTTTGTCACTCCTATTTTCCTCCTACATTGTTTGACAACATCACAGTCAACTATCATGGGCCATCTACTCTCCCCTCTGCCCCATTGGTGGTTCCTGCTTAGGGGTACAGTTTCTCTTCAGTGGCCTCTCCCAACTCAGCCTTACTTGTTCTCTATCCTCTTAATAGGAGAGTTATTTGGGCCTTGCCCAGTAGTACTGTCTTACTTGGGAAGCTTGCTTAGCTTTTGTACAGTCAGCTTCCTCTCTTCACTTCTGGTCTGTGCTGGCTGTGGCGGAAGTCTTTCTCTCCACTTGCACAATCACCTTTAGAGAACATTTTGGCTAGTAACTTCAGGGTCTATCTCATAGTGAGATTTGACCATACCCTTCTAGTCACTCAGTTCAAGTTGTAGTCATCTTCCTCTCCTCACTCTTTCCTTTCCTTACCACCTGTGGGATCTCTTCCACTAAGTGACACGATCTCTCAGAGAACAAGGAACTACATGAGAGATGTAGTAATACGGCAACAGTTCAGTTATATGACAGGGTTTTTTCTGGGGCCTCTGACCCTCCCTCCACCTTTCAACTTTGCTTGTATCAGCTTACACCCTACTGTCTCTCCTCCTTCAGCTGGCTGCCTACTGCTGGGTGGTATTCTCTCTACCAAACCATCTACTCCTTAGATCTGGCACCGTAACCCCATTTCTTGGCTCATGCAATTTGGTATTATACTACTTCCTAGGTTCAGCAGGCTTGGGGCATCAGCCTTTAGGCCTACTACTGGCTACTCACTTTGGAGGTGGTTTTACATCTGGCAATCTGGCAATAGTAGATGGTAGTATACTTTTCTTTGTGGTTTTTCGGTAGTTTATAGGTAGATATTTTTCCTTATGCTTTCCTGCCTAGTTTGTTTGGTTTCCTTACTATTGGCTATGTGTAGTTAGTGGGTGGGTTTTCTTTCAAGTGAGGAATGTTCTTGGATATTTGGTTGGCTTCTAGGCAAAACTCTGTTATGTTCAAGTCATGGTGTCTGAGGACCGGGCACCTGAGTTGATCGTCCTTGGAGTGTGTATTGTTAGGCCCATACCAGAGGGTCCTGGGGGTACGGATTTTCTCTTGGTCTAGGGTAAAGGGATCTTCTTAATGCTATAGCTTAGTGCTGTATGTGATGTTCTTATATCTTAAATAAGTAACTAAATGATTCTAAGAAAGAAAGAAAAAGGACATTCAGTACAGCACACACCATCACTCCTATTTTCCTCCCACATAGTTTGACAACTCCACGTCAACTATCATAGACTCCTGCACTCTCCTCTGCACTCTAGCTGGTTTCTTCCTGGGAGTACAGTTAACTCTACTCTCCTCTCCTGCCTTTACCTCACTTGTCTCTTGGCTTCTTGATGTGGAGGTTATCTGGGCTTATCCAGTAGTCCTGTCTTGCTAATAGAGGCTCACTTAGCATTGGCAAGGTTGGCCTCCTCTCTTCCTTTCCGGTCAGTGCTGGTGATGGTGAACGCCTTTCTCCCCACTTGCATGATTTCTATTGGAGAACACCTTAGCTAGTAACTTCTGGGTCTGTCTCGCAGTGAGATTTGGCTATACTCTCCCAGTTGCCTAATTCAAGTTACAATTGCCTTCCTCTTCTAGCCCTTCTGCCTCCCTACCTGCTCATAGGATCCCTTCCACTAAGTGGCGTTATCTCTCAGAGAACAAGAAACTATATAAGAGACTTAGTAATATGGTAATGGTTCAGTTTCAGCTAGGTTTACACTGGGGCCTCTGGCCCTTTCTCCTTCTTTCTCTTCAGTTATATCGGCTGGTATCATACTACTATTGGCTGATATCCTACTACCATTCCCTCTTTTGCTAACTCGGGTAGCCCCATTGGCTCTCCCAAATAGACAGCTTGGAACTCTCATTTCACCACTACCTCTTACCTACAGTGAGCCCTCTTTCCTTATGGTTTCTCCTACTTATCTCTGCAGGCCATATGTTCCAGACATATATTTATGTCATTTATCCAGTGTGCCTATTCATTATTTTGACTTCACCAGTGTAGTCTGTCTCACAGATTGGGCCCAGTATCAAGTCATTGTAGGTGAGAGGTTAGTTTCAGCTGGCAGTTTGGGGTTTCCTTGGTTTGTATTTTCTTCTGTTCAGTTGGGGGTGTATTGTCGGAATTGTAGATTTCCTTGCTTTGAATAATGGGTTTCTGGGCTTTCTGTCTTTACTGTTTGTAGATAGGCATGTGGGAGACTGGCACGGGATTTTTTAAATCAAGGACAGGTTGGATATTAGTGGCTCTAAGTAAGACCCCTCAGCATTCAAGTTGTGGGATCTCAGCATTGGGCACCTGGCTGCTAGTGTTAGCCTTTCTGGGATTATGGTTTTTCTACTGGCTACTGGAGAACATGGCAGGGAGGAGGTAAGGGTCTCCATAGTACTAGCTGATAGGACTCCCGAACCTTATTTACATAAAACTGGTAAAATAAAAGGATAACAAAAAAAAAAGGAAAAAAAAAGAGGACCTCCAATACAGACTTCTCATGCAATCACTTAAGTTCTTTCCTAAACTACAAGTTATATCAATACTTTATATACACTTTCGCAACATTATATGAGAAAGTATTCTTGCTTATAAGAGGTAATGCGAGTACAATATTATCCTCACTAGCAGAAGTAATAGTGATGATAGGAACTCTCTGAGCTATCAAGGTATCTGGGAGACAGAAGAGGTAAGGTCATTACCTGTTGAAGAACTAAGTATAGAGGAGTAGGATTGTTACAGATTCTCTATTATTCTTTTCTATATATAACTGTCTAAATAGAACCTTCATACTCCTTAACTATCTCATATACCTTTACTACTAGTTTGTATCTAACCTTCTATATATAGCATGATATGAGAAAGTATTATTCAAATTAGTAGATTACTATATATATTGATATAGTATGAGGAAGGATTAGTTGTATATCATTACTAGTTGTATGATATGAATAGTTGACTTGTAATACTTTCAAATATTCTTATGTTCTCCAAATGTATAAGGCATGTATAAAGATATAAAAATACACTAGCTTTTAAGATGCAAGAGATTTGTTTTCTGATATGAGGAACTTCTATATAGATTTAAGTAATTATTTCTATACTAATAAAAATGAAGCTAAACTTATTTAAATTAACAAGAAAGTTCTACATATCTAAATAATTATATATTTATAAAATACTAGTCTTAATGTTTACTCTAGAGGAAAATAAAAATAAAAAGAGAAGCAGTTATTGAATTATATAAATTTTAATGCAAAATCTCATAAAAAAAAAGTTCTGATCTAGATTTTGATTCAAAATATCCTCAATCATATTAGTATAATATTAAATTAGTAAAAGAAATTAAAAATTAAAAACTTGTAATACAAAATTACTCTATACTTTTTATTAAATAAAATTAATAAAATATAGATTTCTTTATAAATCTGATAGTAGGAAAAAACAATTATATATCTAATAAAAATAAGATAATTAGTTTTAAGTATCTAAAAAAAGCTAGATTTAATTTCTATTATTTTATTATACTAAAATAATATCTATAATAAGGTAATACTTCTCTACGTTACTGTTATCTTGCCTTTTATATATTGGTAAAATAATTTCCACTATTAGTAACTTAAATAGACTTTTTTTAATTATTCTTCAGTTGTGGTAATAAGAAGTAGTAATAGTACTAATACTTAAAGTTACATATTAGAGAAAATTGAGTAGAAGTTAGAAATTGTTTTTTTATAGAATTCAAGTTTATAGAAACTTTTTTCAATAACAGTATGTCATGGACATTTACTATAAAATATCAGTTAATACTTAATATTTTAATATAGTAATAAATCTATTAGAAAAATTCTACTTTCAAATAAATACATGCAGTACTGGTTTATTTTCAAAAAAATATTTCAATTTTTTATAAGTTTTTATGAAGTGTGTTTTCCTGCTTAAAAACTGAAGAGTTATTTTCTTAACCATGAGTGAATCCTTAAATTTTGCTAGTATTGGCTAGTGTTTTACAAAAAGGGACTAAGATTTACTAGTATTGTATGAGTTTTCTTGTTTAACTTTATCATCTAACAGGTTTGATTTTTGAATTACTTAACTACCATTACTCATATTATCTTATTTGATCAAAATATACAAATATTAAATGAATAAACTCCAAGTTTAAGTGGAAACAACTTGAATTATATAATTGTGTTGGTAAACAGAAGAGGTAAAGTTAATATTTCTTACAAATAACTTGGTAAGAAAGATGGAAATACAAGTACTTGCACAGTAATATATCTCTCAGGTGGGGTGGACTTCTCGGCCAAGAAATTTACTTTACTAGTTAGATAGAATGTATATATTTTCTTACATATAGTATAAGAGTTCTTAATCAGATTTACAGTACAAACTCAACACACTTCTATGATAATATTATGTTGCTATCGACTCCAGATTGTGGAGCTGGAAACAAAAATCACCAGGCAAAAGTTGACCCTTTGCCATGATAAATAGAGACATTTGAGAATGCAACGGGCTTGGTACAGATTTAAAACGCCTTGCACCGTAGATACAGTACAGAAGAGCTAACTTCAGCTGGGCTGAACGAGCACCGGTACTCGGATACCAGTTTCAAAAAATTAATCCTAACTACCGTATACCGATACCAGGGTCAGTTACGTGTACTAGTACATTCCCAATGAATGGTAAAGTAGTTTCCGATCTGTAACTAAGTCTAATGATTCTAAAGAGAGAGAAAACTCGGCAAACACTCCGCGATTTCCCGTTTGCCAGAAGGGGTACTAATATGTATTTACGGCAGTTTGACCAATACCGGTACGACGGTGTTCACGGATTAACACCCACATCCAAGTATTTCCGGAGTGTCCACTCCTGGGCACCTCGCTCCGGTCCCCCGCCCCACACACCCAACCGACCCTCAGGTTCGCTAATCAAAATGACAACCCAAACCCACAACTATTCCAAAGCACCACTGCCGATGCGGTACTATTCGAGCACACCCGCCGCCACACAAGGAAAGGAAAGGGAGGGAGGGAAGTGAGAGAGGTCATTTCAACAAAAAGCTCTAAACCCTTCTTCCTCCATCCATTGGGGGAGAGAGAAAATGGAACAGAACGAGAGGATAACCTATGATACCTAGCTTCATTAAATTTTGTCTTATTTATTTTTCTCTCCAGTCACGCTCCCCATTGACTGCTTGCTTGATTGGATACGGTTCTCCCTTTGCCATCCTTGTCGGAGGGCTGTCGATCGGACGGCTATCTGTAGGGAGTCTCAGCCTGCCAGGATAATACCTCTAAATTACCGGTAGATTGAAACCATGGCGGTCCAGCGCGGCTCGAATAAGAGATCCGTAATCCATGAACCGCGGACTGGGTAAATAGGCAGCGGTAACTTAGCGGTACCAGTACCGGCTCTGGAGGTGATTAACAAAGCGGGTTGCTGGTTCAGAGATACTCGGTACTCGTACAATGTCGAGCTTAATAAAGCAAGGAGGGTGGGTGTAGTCTAATGACTACCGCGCCGGTAGTGTTGAAAAGTTTTCAAGTTGACAGCATCCCACACCTTGGAACTCCAACTAAAAACCCCACCTTTCTCTTCACATTAGTCTCTACGAGTAGTCTATGGATTTTGTCAATCAGCGAAATTATATCATGAATCGAGAAATCTCCACGCGTACTGCGGTGAACCCCCTGGAACCGTAGTACATATCCCAGATCTGAGTCAGCACGGCGAGACTCCCTACTATATTCGGTTTTAGGGAGGGCGTGGGGAGAAATGATCTGCGGGCTTGTTGAGTGCTCGAGTACGTAATTTATGAGTAGACTGCATCAAAGAAGTGGTTGTACTCGAGCAGTGGGGGAGGAGCTTTGGCGGGTGCGGTGTGGTAAGTTATCATAAGAATGAAGAGTTGGAGAAGGCAGGTGGGGAGGAGAGGAGAGGAGGGAAAGCGTGGTTCTGCTGGTGTACCGGTACAGTACTGTACGAGGAGGAGTGGGAGGAAAAGGTGATACGGTACTGCACTCGAGCAGCCTAAGCATGGAATCATGGAGGTTGGGGAAAGGTTGTTCCTTTCCTTTCTTTTTTCTTTTACAGCGCTATACGCGAGTCAAGTCAATCCAGGGTGCAAAAGTGGTCGTACTCGAGTACCTTTCGGGAGAGGAGGACAAGAAGTGTCCTTATACTGCTAGTGTTGTGATGCGGTGCTGCTGTCGTGATATGGTACTAGTAAGACAGGCTGGGACGGATAATCCCTTTTCTCTTCGGTGCTCCACCGGCAATGTGGGTTTTCAGCGGCCCGACTAATTTGAAGTACCGATACTTCTACTGTAGGAATCCGAAATATAGCATGATGCTCTACTCACCCACTACAATACTCGAGTACTTGTTCGAGTACAGTACTTGTACATTACAGATCGATACGAGTACGGCAGAAGCAGAATGATACGGGCAGAGTAATGAGTGTGCAGTACTCGTACAGTCTGAGCAGCCCCAATCCGTTCCAGGAATGTAAATGATCTGTGCCTCATATGATACATGCGGCCGGGAATAAGCAATTAATAGGCCAACCAACCAATCAATCAATCATTCCCCAAGACGTAAAACCCCCCAACGGCCGAACTTCTGAAAGGAGAAAGAGTTTTGCCCTTCCTCCACAAGAGAGAGGAGGGCCGCAAAGTGGGGGCGGCAGTTATCTAGGGGAAATCTTGCATCGCGAAAAATCGATTACCCGCCTACTACGATACGAGTGGAGAGTTTGGAGTTTTTTTTTACGACCGATTTGTTCCTGCTACGGTATGCGAGTAAGTCACATACTATCCTTTGGGACAGTACTCGAGTACCGGTAGGGTGAGATCCTTGTGAATACCGGGTAGGAGTAACGGTTTCTGTGGTGTTTTCCTGTTGGAACCTGCTTCTTCGGTTACTAGGCCGGTGGATTGGTGCATGAGATGAGAATTGGGTACGGTAGACTTTCTTTTGTTGTTGTTTTTTGTTTTGAAGGGAAGTGATATGATCTTTTATTTGATGTGATGTTGGTTTCCTTTTGGTTATCTCATTTTTTTAGGGCGATTGGATTGGTGGTGGAGGGGGAGGTATCATAACGGCTTTGAGCTGGAGTTTTATTCGTCTATCAAGCCTTCCTTCGCGCCACATAGTTGCGGGCTGCCACACCTGCATCATGCAGCCAAATATATGCATGCCCCTGCACACCCGTGCTGTACAGTACTCTTGACCTTTGCACAATTTGTTCAAAGACGCTCAGCTTCGCCCAGCTACCACCATTTCAATAGCAAGTCGTCCCCCCCCTCAGACTGTTTCATATTCCTCTCTTCCTCTCCTTCCATCTCACTCGGCTTTTTTCAACTATTACCTTCCCCTCCTCTCCCCTCCTTCCCGCTTGCTCACTTGTGTTTATATTTTTCCGTTTTTGATTGTTCGTTGCGAGATGATCTTCTTTTGAAATCTGAATCGTAAAACGGTGTGTGGCAGTAAGCGGACGTTTAGCTTTATCGTGAAGTGGTCAGATATTCTAGGATCGTCGCGTTTCCATTCGGCCCACAGTTCGCAGGAGGAACCTGCCGAGCAGATACTCTTTGTGTAAGTTTTCCGCTCCCTCTCTTTAGTCGGCCTCTCCTCCCGGTACTTACCAGTGTTTGTGATCTCTTCGGTTGTGTTGAAAAGGCAGTGGACAGGGAATCTGTACTCGCCCTACATAACGAACAACTCCACAAGCAGCCTTGCTTGCACAGCGCTAAGAAAGTGATGGAAAGTTAGAAATCCACAGACTGATACGTTGACGCCGTACCCTACAAAATTTTTGACAGTTGCCGAGAAAGAGACCGAGAAGCGAGAGAGAGGAAGAGCGCAGGAAAAAAAAAATCAATCAATCAATAGCTTTAGGCCGTCGACAATTCCTTTTTCTTTCTTCTAATCCTGTCACTTTCTGCTTCGACTTGGCTCTGCTCTTTTTCACTTCTGATTACCCCTCCGCTTCTTCTTAACCATTTCTTTATATCTTTTGTTTTTAAAACCCTTTATTTGTTTTCTCTTTCTCTGCTTCTATTTGCCATTTTCCCTTTTTTTTCTCTTCTCTGGTTGGCCTATTTTTGGATCCAGCTCGTTCAGGCATTGGGATTGGGAGAAAGATCGACCCTCGAGATTCAAGTGCTGGGGTGAGAAGCCGTTGAAAGGGAGGGCACAGGGCCCGAGTGAGGAAGCTGAGAGCGAGGAAGAGAAAAAAAGTGCGGGTGAGAACAGCTCCGTCGGTTGGACAAAATAAGAGGGAGAAGGTTTTAGGGGGACAGAGAAAGAGAAGAGAGTGAGGAGGAGTGAAAAATACAAGCTTGAGTCGGGTTTGGACTGGCTTCCTTGAGGTAAGCGGATCTTGACAGGAGGGAGACGGTTGGCCGTCTCACATGTCTGCTATCTGTCTCTGCTGCTAGCGTTTCCATCGAAATTCCTCGTTCCCCCCCCCCCCCAAATCCCAGCCCTGCCAGCCACCCAGACTCATCGTCACAGAGGCTGTTCCGAGGAATAAAACCCCAATTACACCCAAGGGGGAGGCTGTGGCAGTGAAGCCCGCAGAAGAAGTGGGAAGTGGTTCCAGTGGTTTGGAAAGCCTTTTCTTTTTCTTTTTTTTCTTTTTCCCCACCATCTCCGTCATTATCATCACTTTTATTCCACCGCATTCGCGAGCAGATAGGGACAGCGGTAAACAGGGAAGGAAAATTACAAGAATAGCAGAGGTACAAACCACCGGACGGATCAGCTAATTAATGCAGCAACCGTCTAAGCAGGACCCCTCGGCAAAGACGAAACTGCCGTCACCGTCTCGCGTCATCCCAGGACCGCTGCCTGGTGTTGCCTTCATCAACCTCCTTGCCTATTTCACTTCTACAGTGTCGGTCACCGTCGCCACAAACCTTCTTCAGCCCTGAGCTTTGCTATAGACACCGCTTCTCGGAATGTTGCCTTCACCCGCTTTCCATCGACATCAGAGTGATCAGACGGGAGCTCGAGCTGCCGCTGCACCTATACTAATGTCCAAACTTCTACATCCTTCCAACCCTAACGCTCCGAATCCGCACTATTTTCAGCACCACCAACCTAATCTTCAACACCCGAGTATTTCACAAGGCCTGCCTACTCGACCAATGTATCGAGCCCAACCCTTCTCGGCAGCCGTGCCCACCCCTTCCCAACATACGTACCAGGAGAACTTACTTCGACGGAAGACGCCATCGGGCACCCTCCCCGCTGCGTATGACGCGGCCCCGATGGAGTGGTCCAGGCCAACTAAACACATTCTCCTTCCCACACCGCAATCAAATAGCCCACAAGTCCATTCAGACCCTCAGCTTACGAGACATTTATCCTGGGATAATAACGTTGGGCAAGGAGTGAGACCCTGGGATGGGGGAGGGGAATTGAGAAGTGCGGATATGATAGTTGGTGGAGGAAATATTGCTCCAACAATGTGGGTCACCCAGCCTAGTGGTCAGGCATCGTTGGACGACAACCTAGACCCATATGTTCGACAGTTTTTACTTCAGCAAAATCAGATGGTTCCACCAATATCCGATAACATCTACATAGGGGGGAGGCCTTGTGGTTTTCAACCTTTCTACAACCCTATAACAGCACCAACCGCTTCCTGCGAGGATTTTAATAGTTTAATGAGCTGCGGTAACTACAATCCCGTGCCGAGAGATAGCAACTGGTACGGTCATTATGGTGCATGGGGGAATGGAAACACGACTCCTACGCAGCTACCACAAGCTCCTGTATACTATGTGAACTCGGTTTATACTCCATCGCCGCATCAAACAAATGGAGCCCTGCTATGGACATCCCAGCAGCTTCCAGCAATAGATTCTGTTTCTGTATCAACATTTCCGCCGCACATAACGTCGCCATATCCACTGAATTCCCCCTTGGTAAATACCCCTGAGGTTCAACTTCAGCATCTTCAGCTTGATGGGCCAAGCTCCAATCCTGCTCACCACGATACCACAAACCCTCAGTTTCGGGATAAGATCTTAACATGGGCTCATGGAGTTTATGTCGACCTTCTGGCTGCTCTGCAAGCGCAGCAGAGACAGCCAGAGGGTAATTCTCCGGAAGCTAATAGGTCACGGACACAGTTAAAGGTTAGATTATTTCCTCGGCCTCCGTTACAATCTCAGATGGACAACTGGCGATCTAATAATGCCCGTACCCAACAGCTCTTTTCCGCGCCAAGCCCCATGCCGTCACCCCAAAATGTTATGCCTGGGGGATTTGTTGTGAATAGAGAAGTTACGGACCGAAGGAAACGGATAAGGCCTAGTATCGGCCAAGAGCAAAATCATCCGGAAATTGGCACATCTTCATCTCATTCAAATGCACTATTCGAAAATAATGATGAGTTTTTTGGCGGAGTTGATGGAGTACACATTCCTGACGGCAGTGACAATCCCTCTGAGCACAGCACTCATGGTATTTGGTCCAGCGGTGAGCAAGCTTACGAGAAGAAACAGCCGAGGGATTGCTACTCTGCAGGCTCATTACACCCAGCTTCTAGTGGCATCGGTAATAATGCGGCACACATGCTCAATATTACACCCCTTGGTGGCCTTGGTAGTGTGATCAATCAAAGGCCATCATTAGCGACTGCCTCAGCTATGGCGGCGTTGGACATGTTGAACGAGTTATGTGCGGGCAGTAATTGGGTTTGGCTTGACGGGATGCTTTTGGGAGGATGTTTAGCATATGTTTGTGCCATTTTCACCATGTTTTTATCCCTAGGCAAAAGGGGCGAGTCTAATGCTTCCAGCAGGGTTTGGGTGACCTAAATAGAGCGATTGACTGGTATTCCAAAATCTTGGAGGTGGATCACGGGTACAACCTCTCACGGTGTCCAATTCTTGTTTCATCTAAAGATGCTGACATCTCTCATGTACATAGTCACGTGGAAGCATTGTCAAATTTAGCTGCGACGCTTCTTTCTTTAAACCGACGTGAGGAAGCAGAGCAATATTGGATTCGTGCAGTCAAGAAACGCCCCAGTTATTTCGAAGCAGTTGAACATTTGGTCGGTCTGCTTTGTGGCGAGCACCGCGGGAAAGAGGCTGTCGATATCATCAATTTTGTCGAGTCTAAGCTTCGCCGCCCAAACCGCTTGAATGGAAGAAATCCTAGTCTTAGCAGCAGTGGGTCTGGTGATGAATCGGCCTCAACGTCTCTTTCAGCTTCACCAGAGTTAAAGTTTGATTACGACGCAGAGGAAAACCATGCCAAATTTCCTTCGGCTAAGAGCGCTGTATACCATGGATCGAGCGAATTCCTTATTCCCTCCTCCGACAATGGTCGTATGCTAGCTTTGATACATGCAAAGGGAAATATGCTCTATACATTGGGGGATAATGCTGGCGCGGCCAAAGCCTTTGAGGATGCCGTATTGCTTGGTGCTGACATGCAACGTGGTGGAATAAAGGGGCTAATAAACAAGATTCTTGCTGCACTTAGACCAGCCGTCGATGGTGTCTGCGCCTCGGAAAAATTGTCTACAGCTAATCCAGGTGCAGTCTTGCTAACACCGGAGAAGGCTGTTCTCACCACTAAGTTCGTGTTCCCAACCGGAGAACTCCCGGGACTACGCGATATTCCAAGTGCGGCAGCCAAGCGAGCGGCCATATCCACTGCAAGTAATTCCTTACTTTCACTCGCAAAAATATTCCAAGACGGTATGTCGTCCGGGCATGGGGCAGGTGCGGGAGGGCCAAGGTCAGCTGCCGACGTCAAAGATATCCTAGCCCTGTACTATCTTTCCCTTTCATTACACCCTAGCCCCTCGACGGCCAATAATGTCGGCATTTTGCTAGCTAGCGTTCAGCAAGTGTCTGCGTTGACGACATCACCGCCTTCTATAATTCCGCGGTCGCCGGGTGTTGGGCAGGCATCTGGCATCAATCTTGCATTGCAGTACTATCACTTTGGTCTCAGCCTTGATCCACGCCACGCGCATTTATATACCAATTTAGGTAGCCTGCTCAAGGATATCAACCAATTGAATGCAGCAATCAAAATGTATGAACAGGCTGTTGCCTGCGACCCTACTTTCGATATTGCGCTCGCGAATCTAGCCAATGCGGTCAAGGATCAGGGTCGCATCGGTGACGCTATCGAGTTTTACCGCAGGGCAGTGAAAGCTAGTCCAGAATTTGCGGAAGCTGTGTGCGGATTAGCAAATGCCCTCAATAGTGTTTGCGATTGGAAGGGAAGAGGCGGCATTGTGAGGGATGGGGGGAATAGGGACCGATGGCATGTTGATGACAACGGGAGATTGATAGATGCTAAGGGAATTGGAACAGAGTCTAGTGGGTGGATGAAACGAGTTGTGGAGATCGTAGAGAAGCAGTTGGTAGATGGAGAACATTGGGGGAAAGGTGTAGTGGCTGTTCCGGAGGTCGCAGACACATTATTGAGGGAACTTGAGAAGGCGGACGGGGCGAGGTGGTCAGAGGAAAGGAAGAGATCGTTAGTAAAAAGAGTTGAAGGTTGGGCTGGAAAACCGTTTGAAGGAGCAAAGGTTATCCGACTCATCGAGAGGGCATCTCGCAGGACTGTCTGGAGGTGGTATCAGGAAAAATATGTCCAAGGTGTTGAGAAATCCTTGAATGAATATTCCAGGCCCACAGTTCCATCAAGCCTGTCAACCCCAAGCGCCCCAACAGTTCTCCCATTCCATACATTCACCTGTCCGCTTTCGGCCAAGCAAGTCAGAATGATCTCTCAGAGGAATGGTTTGCGAATATCCTGTTCTACATTACGAGCCCCATGGCTTCCGCCTCATGTTTTCCCACCACCAGCGCCACCAGCACCCTGCCTGAAAATTGGCTATGTTTCATCAGACTTTAATAATCACCCTCTAGCCCATCTAATGCAGTCCGTGTTTGGCCTCCATGACCCAGCCCGCGCCAAAGCTTACTGTTATGCTACCACAGCGAGTGATAACTCAGAGCATAGGAAACAGATTGAGAGGGAATCACCTGTGTTCCACGATGCCCACAGCTGGGGGCCAGATCGTTTGGTCCAACAAATTGTCAACGACGGCATCCATATCCTAATTAACCTTAATGGCTTTACACGAGGTGCCCGGAATGAGATATTTGCTGCTAGGCCAGCGCCAATTCAAATGAGCTTTATGGGATTTGCTGGCACTTTGGGGGCCGAGTGGTGTGATTATCTTTACGCCGACTCGACGGCAATTCCTAAAGAAACTCTGCGACCCTGGAGACGAAATGTCGATCTTGAGGATGAAGGACACGAAGGCACAACAAGTGATAATGGAGAATGGGTTTATTCAGAGAATATTATATTTGCCAAGTACAGCTTTTTTTGCTGCGACCATAGGCAGAGCGCGCCGGATTCAAAATCAAGACAATTAGGCTGGGAGGAAGAGCAGACACGTCGGTGGGCGAAAAGGAAGGAGCTATTCCCTCAACTTAAGCCGGATAATGTAATCCTTGGAAACTTTAACCAGCTATATAAAGTATGAGCACCCTCCTCCGGCCTCCCATACACCATTATCATTCAATATCACCACTAATCACTGTTACAGATCGAGCCAACAACCTTTAGAACCTGGCTCCGAATCCTCTCCCGCGTGCCCAAAGCCGTCCTCTGGCTCCTCCGTTTTCCCGACCTCGGCGAGAGCAACCTAAAAGCACTCGCAGTGGCCTGGGCGGGGGAAGAAATCGCCTCCCGCATAATCTTCACAGACGTTGCTCCAAAGCTCCAACACATATCCCGAGCACAAGTCTGCGACATCTTCCTCGACACGCCGGAATGCAACGCACACACTACTGCTGCAGACGTCCTTTGGTCTGGAACGCCATTACTGACCTTCCCACGACACAAGCACAAAATGTGTTCCCGCATCGCCGCTTCTATTCTCCGTGCTGCAGTCCCGCAGACGCCGGAGGGGAAGGCGATGGCTAATAGTCTTATTGTTGATAGCGAGGAGGAGTATGAAGACCGGGCGGCGGCGCTGGTGTCCAATCTCGTTTACGATAATGATGAGGGGAGGGGAGTTGGGCAATTGGGGACTATCAGGCAGGTGCTGTTTGAACATCGGTGGAAGTCGGCGCTCTTCGATACAAAACGCTGGGTGCGCGATTTGGAAGATGCCTATCATGAAGCATGGAGAAGGTGGGTTAGTGGTGAGGGGGGGGATATCTATCTTGAAGGGGTTCAGAAGATGAAATGATATGATACCTTGCTTTCCTTTGCTTTTGTTATACCCATACCATTATACCATACCCATCATAGCGTACCTTATCCCTAGCAAGCGGAAAATGCCCCTCTTTCCTAAACAGCATGCATCCTGTACCCATCTTCTGTTGTTTTCATTTTTTCGCATTTTCTATTCCTTATTCCTTTTGCGGGCGAACTGGGCAGTTGTTTTCTTCTTATTTCATTCATTATTAAGAACCAGCATGGCGGGGGTAGATTTTGCGGTTGCTTTATTGCTTGCTTGCTTGCTTGCTTGTTCACAGCCTTGCCTCATAGTATTTTTGATCATGGCTTAACTTAGCGAGTTGGCCTAGCTCTGCTTATTTATCTGTTGAAGATCACGATTTGCGTGGGCTGGGGGCTGGGTATGGTTAGGCGAACCGGTTTATTAAACTTATACCTGTGACCTCTTCGACAAATATGCAATAGGTGGCAAGCTATTTGGTGTTTGGGTGGAGTCTTCGAGGGAAAAGAAAAAATCAAGTCTCATTTTTACTACTTATGTCGGGGGTGGGTTGTTGGTTTAGTCTGGTGTTTTTATGATGGGTTTATTGGGTGTGTATACCGCAGTCTGCGGGTTTTGTGGAACTAGTATTGGATTGTTATGCCTTTTGGGATGGTATCATAGGGTGTTTAGATGGTTGAATCGTTGGGTTGGATTGCAGGGGAATTCGCTATAGTACTATAGCTTTGGTGTTATTTGGGGGTGCAAGTAGATTAGGCCGCGGTGATGTTTTTGCTGTTAGAGAAATAATGATTGGTCCGGGTGCTTGGTGGTTGTTAGATGAATAAAATTATTATACTGGCACAGTCGTGTCCGGAAAGTCCTCACACCCTTGTATAGTAATGGATATGATACCAGCTAATACTTCAACCTTGAACTTGTTCCAATAAATCAGCATGTAAATAAAATAAAATTTACTTCTAGATTATCAACCAGCCTGAGTAGAATTATGCATAAGAATAAAGTTAAAATATCTTTGATTTTTGACACTATGTTGACACTAGAATCTGTAAAGTTTAGTATAAAATTTTAACAAAAATTACCTATTATATACTTGGGTCTTGAACTATAAATATAGAAATTAATGCTTAAGATTTGGGAGATGATTTTAGATTAAACTAGGTGTAGTATAAACATTAAGGTAATTATAAATACATGAGTTAATATTACTAAAGCACTATAAAGAAACATTAAATATATGAGAGAACATTTTTTTACAGCTCTAAAATAACACTCATATCATAGAAGATAATACTCTTTAAAGATTGTATCAGGATCTTTAAAATTATTCAACACAACCATGTAGCTGAAGTTTATAATTAAAATATCTTCTATTTTATCAGATGAAAAATAGTTAAAGTTTTTATTTATAGACTACAATACTGGTAGATAGACAATAGTCAATAAAAAAACATACTATACTATAGGTTTAACCTATAATAAGATAGTAATTACCTGAATAGTATAAGCATATATTTAAAAAATTAAAATATATTATAAGTGTACAGGTTCCTGCCATGAACAGACTGAATACCAGGTAGTATTTAGAGTGGAAAGTCCATTGTAAAGAATGCTAAATCCCCCCTGTAAATAGTGAAAGTAGTTAGTATAAAAATAATCAAAAGATATATTCTTTATATAATATATATATTAAAGATTAAAAATATTGAAAATAATGATAAATACAAAAAGACTAGAAATTATTTAAAGTTCACTAGCAAGTATAACCTCCAGAAGTGGTGATGATAGCTTGTATTTTTTAATCAATAAAGATTAAAAGATGTACCTCTGAGATTCAATCCTACTCTTCCTGTATTGCTTCTACTATTTTCTCTAATACTTATAGCTATAAATGCTACTTGTTTAATTTATCCTTTTAGATAAACTAAACATTTTTAATCTAATTAAGGTCTAAAGAAGAGGAGAGCCAGTCCAGATTCAGAATGTCATTGTCACAGAGGTAACATGACTTTGTACATAACTCAATTATGAGTCATGGGTCTCACGCATATGACTCACTTGAGTCATATGACTTGTTTATATTATGATTTGTTATGTTTCGTACATGACTCGATTATGAGTCATGGGTTTCATGCATCTGACTCATTCAAGTCATGTGACTTATTACAAGGATTTCACATAACTCATAATTATGAGTCATCAGGGTTAGGGTTTGCAAGGAGAGTACTATATAAGGAGACCAGTACAGCTAAGAAGGATAGGCTCTTCACACTTTATTCTAAGTAATTTCCTTGTCCTTACTTTCACCTTGCCTCAGAACGTAAAAGTTTACCCTCATCCAATCAGAGTTCTTAATTTCTATCTTACAATAGACTCTAAGTTCTTAACCTCAAGCACCTTCTTTAGGCCTTGTTGTTATCCCTCTCTCTACGTTTGCTGGAAGTTCTTACTTCCTTGTACCTATTTTTACATCTGTTCATTTAAGTTGCCTCTTTACAGTTACAATAGCTAAGTGAGCCTCCACCCCTTCAGCCACTTCTGCTCTGCATTCATCAGTGATTCTGTCTTGTGCTGTGAAGAACAACTTCATCCTAAAGGCCAAAGTCTCTCACCTTTAGCACCACATCTCTGTCCTTTCTTCATAATTTCTTCATGCTGAAAAGGAAGTATCTACTCTGACATCTGTTCTTGTCTCTCAAGGTAAACATATTCACAGTTTAGTTACTTTGCTGACTACTGCTGTTGCTTCTACTGTTATCTCCTCTTTGCCTGTCCCCTCAGTCATTTCAGTTACCACAGTGGTCTCAATTGTAGGAGGTGGGCTGGATCCTAAGAACTCTTAAGAGTCAGCAGAGAAGCGCCTATGGGGAATATTGCTCCAGCATTTATCCTGCCCTTACCTGCAGCTGTGGTTGTGGGTATTAGTATGGGTGGTCTAGTTTCTAGTTCACTGGGGCTGATGGAGGTGCATACTCCTAGTGTAGATAGTAGGAATCTACTATGGTAGCACCAGCTGCAGTGGTATTACCCCCTTGGGTGGGGCAGGTGCCTGAGCCCATAGCTGGTCAGAATAATGCCTCTTATAGCATCCTTCCTGTGGCGGTAGGTGGGGCCGAGGGTGGTCCATCTACTCCTGTCTCTAGACCTGCACCTGGGGGTGAGAAGAGGAAGAGAAACAAGAAGCTCTGGGTAAAATGTAATCAATCCTCACACATGCCACTTGTCTCTGACTCTGATAAGTCATCGCCTTTACCAGTATGCGTTTGGTTACACTCCACTACTATGGAGTCCACAGCTGGTCCACTATCTGTGGAGAGAGTTGAGAAGTATGTGCAGAATAATACCTAAGTATGTTCAGCCAAGTATTAACAGCTTGAGAACGTAATCTCTCTGACTCCTTCCATTGAGATGTTTGGGCTGTGCTACTACTGTAGTGCTCCTCGGATAGTTTATGACAGTTTGTACCCCCTCAACTAGGAAGTTCTTGCTCAGTAAATTGGCTTTCCTTTGAGTCTAAGCGCTTAGACTTTGGGTGTTTGTTTTGTTTTGGGATTTGATGATAGTTTGCTGGTGTGGTCGATGGCAATATCTCTAGATTATTGAGTGAGAATACTCAGGTCAGCTTCTACTGTGGAGGAGGTTATTATGGGGTCATATTCAGATGGTAGTAGTGGAATTTTGGATTTTTGCAAGGATTACTTGGCTGGCAGGTAGGCTGGGCTGAGGAGAACTTTCTTTATCATTGATAGTCTTGTATTTAGTATTCGTGTCAGAGCATAGCATGGGCATATTTGAGGTATGGAGTCAGAGATTTGGTTAGTTCAGGATTAGTAGTGTTCAGGTAGCATTAACTTGGGGTTCCAGCCCTAGGACTTATCATATGCTGGAGTCAGCGGTACAAGTATACATAAAATTAGATTGAATATTCTAAGTAATTTTCTTACTTATTACTTTATACAAATAAAACATCTTCATGCTCTTTATCCTTTACATTTCTCACAAGCCTAAGGGCAATATCTTATATGTTCATGACAATAGGTATTACCTAATTGAGTGTTGGTAATGTAGACTAAGAGGCATAAGAACTATCATAAGAAGATAAATATAAGAGGTATCATTGCCCATCGCTATATACTAACAAGGATATAGAAATATAACAGTCATACTACTCCTAAAGCCACTGAGTATGATATATATATTAGGCTAAAGCTCTATCCTCTATAAGTCAGAGAGAATGAATAGCAGAGTGGTTATTCTCTTACTCATAAAATGGCTACAGTATTAAGATAAGAACATTGTCAATATAATATTTAGAAAATATTGTGCTCCAGTCCTTATCTCAAGGAATTTCATTACCTATTTTTCCTTCCAAAATACCACCTCATAATATAATCATATCTTGTTTGAAAAACTTGTTGGAGGCAATTATTGGAATAGTATTCTCCTACATGTCAGATCACTTAAATGTGACTTGTACAGTCCAACAGCTAAATATACTACTGTCAGTCCAAATCGCCTGCTATCAATTGTCTTTGGTTTACTCCTAGTAGTTTATTATAAAGTATCTGTGGAGTCCTCACTTCTACTTATTGAGGAAAGACTTTTTATAGACTACTTTTGAAGTAACTTTCTATCTAAAATGCTTTTCAGAGAATTCTTTCACAGGTATGACCTCCACAAGTCATCTTTAATAAGTAGTGCTCATAGTAGCAGCCATTACAAGTTAGTAATAAGTGAGAGTATCAAGGAAAAACTGATATCTATTAGGCTTTTTCGGGGTAGAGTGTACATACCAGATATTATTGACAATACTAATAACTAGTTTCTGGTTTTTGGCAATCTGTTAGTATGTCCAGCCTGCTGAAAATTGCAAAATTTTGACTGAGAATTATTGCTTATAGGATACTTATTTATACTTTAAAATTTTCATTATTCTGAATATTGATATAAGTAATGGCTTATAATTCTCTTAGATAGAAAATAATTACTTATTGGCAATATTTTCTCTAATTAAATTTTGGCAGTTTGTTTGTATACATTTATGATATTTTACAGTTTTAATACTTTATTCTAACATGCAGTGGACTGTATTTACTTATTTATTAACTTTATCTCTTTTTACTTATTTTTATACTTACTACTTTCACTATTTACTGGGGTGTTTCAATGTCCTTAATGGAGTACTTTCAGCTCTTAAGACTCCCTAGTATTTAGTCCATTCATGCTAGGGACTTGTATTTTACTCTAAAAAAAATATATTAATATTCACTATACTAGTATCAATTTTGACTATTATACCAGAAACAGAAGATGCCTTAAATCTCTATAAGACTTATATTTAATATTCTTATATATTTTTAAAAACTATTATTTATTTTTTATTCTTCAGTAATAGATATTTTTATCTAAATATAGAGAAACCATTAGTAGATATATTATTCTTTGAGTAAAATGCTTGTATAAAGAAATTTCAACTAAATAAATTGGTATTTAATAAAATCTATAGGTATATGTTATTCAAAATGTATACCTGTAATATAATCTTTAAAATTCAATAGCTTCTACAACCATGAAACAAATTCAGAAATAAAAACCTAGGAATATAGAGAAAGCCTATGAGAATAGTTCCTAGGTTTTTATTTTCTGAATCAGTTGGGAAGTTGTAGAGGTTATAGAATTTAAACAAATTATATTATAGGTGCACATTCAAGTTGTGGATAGCACATACCATAATTCTTCAATGTACCTACAGTTACCTGACTCATATTTTTCTTTTTCTATACAAGTCATATATATAATACTACATAGAGAGATCCTCGGTATTGGACAAGGATGCTGAGTGAGCACCTGTGATGGCAGCGTGATATTTGGTGACGAGGATGGGCAAAAATGGAAAGGTTCCGGATTTTATAGCTTGAGGGTGATTAGGTAGCCCACCCCCCTCCCTCCAAGAGCTACTAGACGTAGCTAGTGTGCATTGCCGTTGATCGTGAAAAGTTTTGGGAGTGCGGTGGGTTGTTCTGGATCCATCGTGATCTCCGCAGAAAGTTCCCCAGACAACCCCCCCCCCTTTTGTCATCTCGAGAGTGTGTAGTGGAATGGAGACATGTGTGGAAACGCAGAGATACGTGTAGTGATCTGCGGAAGAATTAGGGTGCTTTTACCACGTTTTATATGATATATATACCCACCCTATCTCTATTGTTGGTTTGAATAGAAGAGCAAGTAACGAAGTTTTTGTGACAATGCATCTCCCGCCTTTCCTACACTCTTTCCGAAGCGACATGTAGATTCACTCGCACTACTGCTGGGGTGTTGGTGGATACACTAAGATTCCTTGCTCTACGCCCTGCGCTCAGGGTGGAATGAGAGCTTTGGATGGCCCTGTTTGAATAGTATTATCGAGGTTTGACGGGTGTTGAGTATTGGACTTTAGGTCAATTGTATGACCGTGGGGTGAAAGGGGCAGGAACAAAGTGCCTTGATTATCACTAAAGAGGAATAAATACAGGAGCCCATAAATAGTAAAGAAAAGAGAGGACCTCCGAACATCACGATCCCCGAACACAGCGAGGGTGAGTGGATAACCAAAACTGTATCCTTAATAAGTGATATACTTCCAAATACATCACCAGACGAGGGCGGTAAGAAGGAGGGGCTATCCGAACACCGACCCCGAAAGTGTCGATGCATGTTGGTACGAGTGATAACGTGTGACATACAATACTCTGGGAGCATGGGGTTCCTAAAACACCTCTGACAACCCCAAAATCGCCTCTATCGAGATGCTGCGCTCAGATTCTCTACCTCGAGTTCCCAAGATTAGGAAAATTGTTTTCGCAAAGGGTATTATCCACTTTTGCGCGAAATCAGGCTTTATTTGTATCATACATCCTGGAGAGCAGATCACACATTCATCTCGAAATAAATAAAGAAACAACGACTCCGAAACACCGCGATGACCAAACACGCCACTGGCGGCTGGTGGCCGATACAGTGCACTGCCTTTCGAGAGCCGCACCTTCTAAATCCGTCACCCGACGGATCCAGCGCGATGAAGGAGACGCCAAAAACTGAAATCTCAACATGACGAGTGATATCCGGTGAATATCTTAGCAGAGCTGCTATGGCAATCATATCGGCTAGGAATGCACTTGCGGTAAAGGTTCGCAGACCCTCAGTTGCAGCTGGTTGGACAAAACTTTAGAAATTTTTAATGTTCTGGGAATGTGGGAGCGTCTGGAACGGGTGTTTCGGGGTTGCCCATGTTCGAAAAAATGAAAAAGGAAATAAAAAAAAGGTTTATGAATTGCTTTGGTTTATCTTATGGTAGTGTTCACGAAGAATACTCTGTGTTAAAGTTTCTGAAGATGAAACGCTCGACAGTAACGAGGTAATCGTGTTGATTCTCTACAAGGGGAATACGATGTAGCAAATTTTCCTTCCACGGGATAGCCATTGAAGCTCCTTGCATAAAGCCGGGATCTGGTGGTGTCGAATATGACGGTCTCCTAAGAGAGCAGGGGTCAAAAGACCATTGAGGTAGGTTATTGGTTATATCATCATGATGTGTTTTCCCCACCCCCGGGTATGGCTCATACACCTCAGTATTGTCGTGGAATTCCTTCCATCGCTAACAGGCTAGGTTAAATATACTCTAGTCACTCATTTCTTTTTGAGCGATAATGTATAGATTCTTAATTCGCCACTTCGACCGGCCCCCTATGTGAGAAGGCTTTTGGGATTTGCTGAATATCTTTAGCCCGACGAGGCATACTCAGCTAACTGCATAACTTGAGACGAGAGTTATAAACCCACTGATCGGGAGGTCTGATCACGAGGGAAACCCGAGAAGAGTTGGTACCAATGGCCCTTCATTCAACATTCGGGAATGAGTGAATAAAAAGAGATATGATACCTAAATCGAACAAGTCCTATCCCTGGGTATGATACACGGTTCGCATCATGAGGTCCTAGAGTAGATTAACGAAAGGGCTCGGAAATCTCTCACTCACACAAGACAGCTTGATATTAAACCACCCCCAATCGAAGTAGCCCCATGACTCCCCTACGCCCCTCTACTGCGCCAACTACTTCACTCCATCATGCATTATCACCCGGGTTAGGAAATTGATATCGGTCTACATGGGGTAGACGAGCTCCGCTCCGCACCCGCCCCCCGCCCCCGATTGGTGGACGCTGTCATAGGCTACAATTATATCGCTGTGGCTATGCGAGGGCGGCCATGTCAAAGTATATGCTATTGCGCCAGGGTGCCAGAGAGTTACACCCAGGATCTCGTAAAAAAAATTTAAAAAAACCTCCTCCCAATAGAGCTCTGCGCATGTTTTCGGCTTACAATCTTTCAGTAAGGGTCTAGGCCCATGCTGGGGGGCACTCTCCATAATTGTTACTCAACAAAAAAAAAAGGAAAGACGGATTTTGAATAGCGCTGACGAGGTCAAATATCGCGTATCCTGAAGGCTGTAGGCAAGTCTAACAGCAGATTAGCGATCCAATGGAGATTGGTAGCTCATCTATCTATCTATCTAGAGCAGGTCGGTGATTCCGCTGCTAGCTCTTAGCACTGTGGAGGATAAAGTTTGACCTATGACCATTCAATGGGAGTATCATAGTAGTAACCTTGCAGCATCAAAGTGCATATCATAACAGAAAGCCCTAGGTAACCTAACCAATCCATCCACCCATCCACAAAGTTATTTATCCTGAAACCGCAGCTGCATCGAATCGATGAGCGGAAAGCATGCAGAATACTCCGCCAATCAGGGATTTTCAAAAAAAAAAAAAAAGGTTAGAGGTGCGTCGGCGATGTTGGATTTGACCAACTCGAGTTAAGCACAAATTTGTTCCTTCCTCATTAGTATGTGCTGGTTGGCTAGCTTGCCTTATGAGTGAGAGGGGGGGGGGTATTTAGGGGGTACACTTGTAGTGATGGCCTCCATCTCCTAAAAACCACCAACTGACATCCGGGATCCATATCTCGATCCCCGCATTTGCCTGTGCTCGAGCATCATTTCTCCTGCACTCCGGTGCCGAAGACTTCTTCATCAAACCATTCAACTCATCTCCTATTCTCGGCCGGTAAAAGATGATACAAGGTTTCGCTACTCCTTCATCTACCTTATCCATTCCCCAATGCTAACCTAGACGGCAAAAGCGAGTCCAATATCTAAATATATTACGAAAGCTCAGCTATGGAAGCAGCGGTCCCACGTGAGACACAGGTCAATCCTAAATTCTGAAATGTGCCATCAACAATTTATTCGGGCTTCCTCACGGTATGGACTTCTGATCATAGTCGTTCGCTCTGAAATTCGCTCCCTCACCCCCGAGGGCAATGAATGACACCCTGTTTTCCACCAATGGTCAGCTGGAGCCACCACACTAGCCCCTTTAGCGTTTGAACGAGAAATTATACACCAGCTAGTACTCGTACAATAAGAAACGGGCCGTGAACGCTAGCCACCACCAGCTCACACCCCCCCCCCCTACCGGCACCCAGAGGCAGTTCGAGCGATCAACTCGCGAACACCCTCCCATTGCCTAATATCAAATCACCATACACCCATAAGCTAAAATCAGTCAGTTATGGTGGGCAGGGGGGTCCGGCAGTTACAGTAGTGCCCCATCCCCCCGTTACCGAAAGCTGCTGGCGGACAAGGATACGATACCTGAAGGATGTCTGCGAACCACTCCCCCCCAGCTCTAAACTGAATTCACATTCCGTCCAACTTTCCTATCTCGTTGATGATCCCCATAAAGCACTGGATCAATGGGGTAAGAAAGAGGCTCGTTGGTAGATTGGAGGGAATGCCTGAACCCAAGTTCCTGCAATAAAGTGACATACAATCTTACTTAATGCTAGCCCTCCTATGAGCGCCGCTCCGATAGCCAGATATAGCAATGATCAAGTCCAAGAGATTGGTACACGTAACGAACCCAATTCAGGCTACGTGGGGCAAAGATGTCCGAGTGGTTTGCATTCCAAATCGGGGAGGCACACGATATCAAGAAGTCGTTTGATCATCCTGTTAACCCGCTCTCCTCAACCGGCCGTAAACGAATGGAGAAGTGTGTGTGTGTCTGACTTGAAGAGTGAATAAACCTGCTTTTTTTATTATTTTATTTTACTTTACTTTATATGGCTCCCACAGGAAAGATAATAATGAAACCAGTTATTTTTGTTTGTTCCGCGCACCGGGTGATGAAGGTGGATCACGGATAGTCTAGTGAGAGTGAGAGACCGCTGGCACAAGTATCTTTACGTACGGTAAGTCATCACTCCCGCTTCCCCGGTGAGGGTTTCAAAATATCGGGCGCAACACCCGTCATTTCCGATCCCTCATCGTATTAGATCACTGGTAAACTGTACAGTACCGGTGACCCCTATCACATCTCATATCATATCATATCAGGGAGCTCGAAAACATTAACAACCGAGTGGGAGCAGGCACTCACCCCGCCTCTCCTTTCACTTTCCCTCCTTCCCTTGCACCTCAATGAAACCTTCCGTAGTCCTACAACAAAAAACGCCTTGCAGAAGAAGGAAGAGAAGAGAAAAGAAAAGAAAGAAAAACAGAGATCAGCAAACCTAATATCCCCTATACTCGAGTACGATCCACAAAAGTGGTTTCTTTAATTTAGGATGGCATAACTATACCATACACTGTACTCTCACCTCCTTCTCCTCCTCCTCCTCCTCCTCATACTCGTACTCGTACTCATACTCATACCCCTCTACACATTATCCACTACGTGGCCGCTCATGAGTCCTTCATCCGTGACCCTGACGAACGGCGCACTATCGAACCAAAATCCTCCGATTTAGAGAGCATTCCTACCATCATACTCCCCGCTACTCTACCATTCTCGCGTGGTATAGATTAAAAAAATAATAATA
The DNA here is from genome assembly GCF_000151645.1 of Tuber melanosporum. Classification (NCBI taxonomy): domain Eukaryota; kingdom Fungi; phylum Ascomycota; class Pezizomycetes; order Pezizales; family Tuberaceae; genus Tuber; species Tuber melanosporum. Next base: position 201,650 of record NW_003299108.1, read on the forward strand.
ACAAGGAAAAACCTCCCCCTCCAAAAATATCATATATTACCAGTGACTATATCACCCCCAAAACCAAAACCAAAACCAAAAGGGGAAAAGAAAAGAAAGAAAAAAACTTATCACGCCAACATACCCATACACCTACTGGAACACATTAGACACCCATTCGTAGGACGCATTAATTCAGATCACCATCCCACCACACACCCGTAAAGGAAAAGAAAAGAAAAGAAATATCACAAGAAAGGGGGGGGGGGACCGGTTGATGCGAAGAACAGGGGGGGGGAGAGAGATTATAGAGGGAAGGTAAAGAAAGGTGAGCGCTCCCGCCCCGCTGAAACATACATAATCCAGAACATAACCTATACGCTTCAATTGATCGTCGTTGGGAACCGGACTGGCGAGTGATATTATATGATTGCCACCGGTCTTTTCGTCCCATAGGGGGAGGGGGGGTAGGGTAGGGAAGGAGATGGTGTGGATGTGTCAAGTATCGTAGGATGAGTGAACGGGGGGAACGGCGGACTGGCGAACAAATCGTCCATTACCTCTCTCTCTCTCTATCCCGTTTTTGACTTCCCCGCCATCCTAGCTCCTCCACCCGCCGACCTCCGTGGGAGACATGCGGATAGGCATGATAGGGAAAGATCGTGTGTGCTGTGTACGAGCCAGCATAAAAAGTAAAAAAAGTCGGGTACTTGAAGAGTATGATAGCTTTTTGAGGGAGAGGTATGATAATATTATTATGAAAAAAGAAAAGGACAAGGGAGAAAGGGAAAAAGGGAAAAGGGAAAAGGGAAAAAAAGAAAAAAAGGGGGGCTAGAACTGATCTACACACCCTCACTGCTGGCGCCGTTAACCCCGGGTCTGGGTTTTATTTTGTTTTATTTTGTCTTGTTTTCTCTCTAATTTTCTCTCTAATTTTCACTTCACCCCGCTTGACCTTTTTTTTTTTTTTTTTTTCCCCTTCTTTACAGTAACTTACGGATTAGGTTTGATGGGAGGGAAAGGTATAGCACTTTTCTTAGCATTGTTGCCTATTTCTCTTTTTCTTCCTTTTTTTTTTCCTCTCTTCAGACATATCTGAGTACTTGTACCTCCCATCACTCCCATATCTGGGTTTTTCCCTGATTTGCGGTGTAGCGTGTGTACCAGTACCTAACTACTACCGTATCGGCCGTGTAGAACTTAGCTGGTTATCTAGCTATAGCTAGCTAGATAGCTAGCTCTCGTCCGTCGTTGATAGCCAGCTACCAAAACTGCGCACATTGATTCATTCATTCGCACCCCCCCCCCCCACCATATATTTCTGAGCCTTTAGGTTTTCCATATACATATCATTACACACACACACATACACACATACATACATACATACATTCCTAGAAGGGAGTGGGTTAAAAAATTAATTCACTTTAACACAACTTATAACCACTGGACCGTTTTTTTTTTCTTTTTTCCTTGTTTTTTTTTCCCCCTCCCCATCTTCCCCCCGCCCCCCCTCCCCCTTTTCCAGGGCAATATTTTCCAAAGTGCTCAATATATAAATTGTGAAACAGGCGCTGGACATGAGGTGACACATGATCGGTCACACCCCGAGTGATCGCTAATGACCCCCACGAAGCACCACGATCACAGCTTGATATGTCTATCTGTCCATCCGTCCTCCTGTCTCTGTCTCTCGTCTATCATTCTTCCCATTTACCCTTTGACAAGCGAGAGGTCTGAGGGGTATGTGTATTAGTGTAAGTGTGGGTGTGTGGGTGGGTGGGTTGGGTGTATGTGTGTCTTCCCATGACAGGAGGGGCTAGGTGACGGATTAGACAGGATAGTGACCGTTGTCCATCATGTCGCTCCATGTTCGTGAAGTTGATGAGTTGTCTCTCCCGCTGTCCATTTGGACTCGTTATGTACCGTATGTGTGAAGGTAGGCATGTATGTATGGCTGGTTGCCAGAGCTTGGTATATCCCTGTATTTGAATGTCTCGTATACCTGTCAAGTTGTATGTCCGTTCGTCAACTGTCTGCCCGCCTAAGGGTTAGCCAACTATGATAGCTAGCCGACTAGCGAGCGAGCTAACTCGCTTGTCTGGCTTGCCCGGTCCGATGCCCAAAGTGTAATTGATCAGGGATGATGAAGAAGTATGAAACTGTTAGCATGATTTGTCCCTACTCCTCCTCCTCCTTCAATCGAATTGAACTGAACTGAGCTGAACTGAACTATGTCTAACTGCCACGTTCATTATCTCGACAGAGATAGTATATCCCCTCAAAGGTGATTAGATTCCAAGGAGGGGGGGGGGATTATACACAGGCGCGGTACGCAGAAGTTATGGTATGTATGTATATTTTGGGTAAGAAAAAGAAAAGAAGAAAGAAAAAAAAGCAGGTCATGCGGATAATATCTAGTATAAGACCTTATATAGTCCTAAACCATAATGAATAACAATATTATTATACCAAAAGAGCATGAAAATGATAGTCGCATTAGTGGTGAATGTTTTTCCTTCACTGACTGAAAGCCTTGTTTCAGGATATTCTGTGTGCAGCTGGTTTTTTTGTTTTTGTCCTTGTTCTTGCTTTCGGGGAACGAAAGGAGGGGAGGGGGAGGAGGGAGGACAGCACCTTCAGGTCTAATAGTTGCTTAGATTTTGTCGGTCATGTATTTTCAGGTGATGAACGTCAGGTGGATCGGGTCACGTAGTTTCCGGTATTGGGGTTGGCGGTGGTGGGGAAGTGAGGAGGGGGGGGGGAAGGAGGAGGGAAGGGGTAGTTCATGGTGAAAGACATGTTACTGTATTCTGGAGCAGCACAGTAAAAGGTACTCGAGTACCGTACCGGTACTGCGCAGCGCGTCTTTGAGACAATACAAAACAAGGCAAGGCGAGAAAATCAGCAGCCAGGCTGCAGTACTTCGTACTCGTACAGTACATACCAGTAACTCTGCTTTACCTAGCTCCACAAGTAGAACAGGCGACATGGTATATAATACTTACACAATACAAGACAGGGCCGGTAGTACTCGAGCACTCACTCGTAGCATATGCCACGCAAGTATCATACAAGTGAATTCCATGTCTCACACTCGCTCACTCATGTTAATCCAAGTTTTTAGGAAAGGAGAAAAGGGGGGGAAGAAAGTAGGAAAAAATAACCCCCAGTTTATTGAGCCGGGCACGTTTGGCACTGGTTTTATTATTTTAGTATATACCATACCGCTATCCTATTCGTCCTGTAAACGACTTATGTAACTTCACTTGACTCGACTCGCCCATTTTCGCAGGGCAAGGACAATAAAAGAAACTTTCACTTTGCATTATTTCCTTCGAAAAAAATATTATTATTTCTTTTGAGGGAGGGGGGTTCACTGAAATGCGGGAAGGTACATATTCGATTTCTATCAGTCCGTCTGAGGATCAAGAAGGAAGAGGAAGGAGAGTGCAAGCGAGAGAGCGAAACAGGGGCACGGTAATCGATCAGAGACAAAAGTGAATCAGCGATTAGGGGGGTTCAGCAGGAAAAGGCCGAGGATGTGGAGAGACCTCGATGCGCAGGCATGTTTGTTTGTTTATTCAGATGACAATCATCATCATCTTTATTTTTGGGCAACGAACAATCGTCTTCTGATACTGGTACATACCGGTACCCTACCTACTCTACTGTACTGTACCACCAAGCCTGACGGTCGCCACCAGCACCAGCACCAGCACCAGCACCAACCATTCCCCCCGATAGCACCGACACAACGATACAGCAACCTCCACCAAATAAAGTAACATTCCGCTATACATATGTATATCCAGTTCTGACTCTATGATAGCACAAAGCAGACTACGGGAGTGGAACAGACGCGATCTACGCTGTTAGAGGTAACCCCGTTCCAAGATTCACCCTCCGCCACTAGCTGCAGCTTCCCTTTCTGAGTGGTGACGGCAAACCAATTCTCCGCGAATTGTACCCTTTTTCCGTTTAACGGGAAGACTGCTTGATTACAACCTTTTCCCTCAGCATCACTCGGACGGGGAAGGGAGGAAGAGGGCGCACGATGAACGCTATTCGCCCCTAGTTCTTTTTTTATTGTATTCCCCCCCCCCACTTCCCGACCAATGCCGGCAACTATTCCAGGAGGATGGAGAGTGCGCCTGTGAAAGATGGATGAACGGATGGATAGATGGATACAAGTAGATATGAGGGACTCGCTACCATACTCCAGTTAGCATCCCCCTTCCTGCCGTACCAGTACTGTACGAGTACTCGTACATCGTTTAAACCAACCAGCCAAAGTAAATGATGATGGCAATATCAATAGCCCGGCGGAAGCCACAATAGCTGCCCTCTCCCCCTTATCAGGAGAAGGGGGCAGATGCAAGGGGGCAAAAAGTGCAATTGAGTTGAATGTTTATTTTAATACTCCAATCCAACCAAGCTGATGTCAAACACCTCCCCTCCCTCTCTCCCCCTATTACGAGAAAACGGTTGAGAGAGCGATAGAGCGATAGATATAATAGATAGAAAGTATCATACGGGAGCACAGTAAGGTGACCCGGTCATCAATTCCACAAATTCAGATATGTATCAAATCCGCGGCTGTTTGAGGTTTGGTGAAGCCAAGGTGCCGCAGTTCCGATGACCAAAAAAGAAAGCAGGAAAAAGCAAAGCTTGTTCGAACCCGGAAGAGGATTTGAAAAAGAAAATAGGAAAGAAAAAAAGCAATTGCGCGAGCATTGACCCTTTAGAAAGTAAAAACAAAATATAATTATCATAGGTAGCGAAGAGCTCCCCAAGTACTCTGGGGGTATCATACCGCGCCCAGCGTCCATTGGTAAAGAGTGAGGGATTCGAAGGGGGGAAAAAAGGGTTCAGGGCAAAAGGTAACCAGGGATAGGATGGGTTTGAGCAGCAACTGGGAAGAAAAGATAGGCGCCATGGGTGTATAATAGAGATATTATTACGGGTAGGGAATGTTAAGGTCAAGTCAACTCAAGCTCGATAAGCTACTGTACCGTACCAATTGTCAAGTCGGGCCGGGTTGGCTTGCTGGCTTGCCTGCTGGCTCGATGGGTTACCGTAGATGGGGAGAGGCAGGAGGGTACTGTACAGTACTCGTAGGTGGGTATATGGAAATGAGTTAATCGAAAAAGTAAACAAAGACACCAATGGCGACCGCTGCCGGTCGGCGATCGCCCTCTTGCTCCCTCCAATTGTCATTCGCTCGCTCTCGCTCAGCGCAATTCACGGTACAGCGCAATGCGCACACACACACACCGCGGGAAAAGCGAACGCCAAAGGGAAGAGCTAGTTCGCAGTGGGTGGTGATGAGCGCGCTCATTGTCTTTCTTGCCGGTCCATCGGCCTGCTAAGCGGCTATGGGAGGTAAATCACCAAGCGCAAAAACGAGCTGAGACCACCTCCCCCCCCCCCCAATTCACTCTCCCTCACAAACAACAGAGAGTGAGCAAAGCAGGGGAGAAAAAAATGTTCAAGATCACTAAAAAAGTCCTCAATCGAATTTGCTTTTCCTTTTCCTTTTTTTTCCTTTTTTTCCCTTTGCACTCCGCTCCGGATTGCCCCGGATTCTTCTCCCTCTCGCCAGTCATTTATGAAGAGGGTGGGAAGGGTGAAGTGGAGTGGATGAAATCTCGCCTATCTACTCGTATTGCCGATATGTATGTGCCTTTCCCGAAATTATACGATTGCCGAGATTTGGTCAAAGCTTTATTTTTATCTCTCTCGATATTTTTTATTTTTCCGCTGCAATGTGCACTGCACTTGGGAGTTTATCGTCATCAAATCAATGAAGCAAATCATGATTTGCTTGATTTCCCCCCCCCTCCCCTTTTTTTTTCTTCTTTCCTTTTCCCTTCCCCCATTCCGCCGCTTGCTTGTTCGCCCGCTGCCCCACCTGCTTGGTATCGCCTGCACGCCTGCGTCGATGCTGAAATAATACGCTGCCCTGCGATTTTCTTGTTTCGTCATGATGCCCTGTCTGTGCTGTGTACTGTGCTGTGCTGAACTGCGCTCTAACCTACATACCCTACCGTACTCGTACATCAGGAATGGAGGTGCAATAGTGATGATGCATTGCTTGTGAATTAGATAAAAAAATCAAGTGAATGAATAAAATATCTGTCTGCGTGTGTGTGTGCGTGCGTGCGTGTATGTGTTGTTTTTTATTTTATTTTTTTATAAATCTTTTTTTACCTTCCTTTGCCATCACGACAAAATGCGCGCGTCCACACAGATATCTTGACATCAAGCCCCACCAGCGAGCCAACCAGTGATCCGGAATGGGTCGAAAGCGAGAGCGAAAGGGTGGATGAGAAAGAAAGAAAGAAAAAGGAAAGAGAGAGAGAGAGAGAGAGAGAGAGAGAATAGCTCATGATGAATCGAGTTTCAATCTTTTTAAAAAAAAAAAAAATTTCCCGCTTCACTTGTCGATCCACTATCGGCCGTCCCCACCTCTGGTCATAGCACCCCGCCCGCCTCCACCATCGCGAGTTAATCTCGAGTATCACAGCCCGGCGATTCAGCTGATCACAAGCGAACCGGAGAGTGAATAATAATCAACGCTCCCCCCCTTTTTTTTTTCCTTTTTTCCTTTTTCATTTTCACCTTTCGCCTGTTCCCGCTCCTGATGGTGATGGTGAATATATCTATCGAATTACTCGATTGCGGGAGTTCCCGAGTCCTTTCTTTTTTTTTTCCCTCTTTTCATCCTCAAACATGAGCTTCGTATTTGGAAATGATATGATTAACGGAAGAAAAAAAAGTGGTTTTCCTAGGACCCCTTCGACCTATAAGCTCTTTCCCCAGTCACTAGAAAAGTCTAGTCAAGCATGGGGGGGAGGGCGTTTCCTCGAATAATTGAGTGATGAGTGATGGTGATTGGTGGGTGATTTATTTTAATTGGTTTTTTTCTTTCTTTTCTTTTCCTTTCTACCTTTCTTCCAACCTATGATAGATACCCTACGTGCGTGCTCGCACTATATTACGCTGAACAAAATAACGAAAAAAACTCCCGGGGAAGAAGGGGTGGGGGTGGGGGTGGGGGAAGTTAAAACCGCATATGCCACAACATTATGATCAATAAACAAAGAGTCCAAGTGACCGAGCGAGCGAGTGAAATGAGTGACACATACCGGTCCGCCCTGACTTAAAAAAGACGAGACAAGTGCGAACGAACGACGAAAAAGCGATGAAAAAAGCAGCTGAACTGAACCGACACCGAATTGAATCGCATCGGCGCCAGCCTCGACCGCTCGAGTAGGGAGGGAGGGAGGGAGGAAATCTGATACATGCGCAGGGGGGGGGGGTGCTAAAGGCCAAGCTGGCTCCCCGCACCTCACCTCACTCAACCCACCGGACGTTAGCTTACGGTGCTGTTGTACCATACCGTAGCTGTGATGATGATAATGATGATGATGGTGGTGGTGTGTGTGCTACTGGTTAGCTCAGCGTCGATTTTTCCCAATAACCCGCGATCCAATGGCCGAAACGACGAACGGGGGGGAGCCAACAACAAAGTGGACCTCCCAACGATATCACCGCGCCCTCCCCTAATTTATCATCTACCTGCCTAAAGTTACCTGCAGGTCTGTTACTGTGCTCGCGGAGCGCGTTGAGTCGGGGCGACGCTCGGATGTGGTAACTGACTTGTGGACGCAGAAAACAGGGGGACATGTATAGGGGCTAGAGAATAGAAGTAGATTCTTATCCGCGTTTGGAGGGCTGTTTCTCACATATTGGATGTCAGGTGTCACCGAGAACTTAGCAAGCAGACAATACTTTATTCCATCAGCGCCCCGTTCGGCACGTCCGAGCAAAAATATATCGTGAGATTTCTTATTGGGACGTGCTGAGTACGGCCTAGATTTTAAAACGAGAAGAAAAGTCCATTTATGATAATAAGGAGCTGTATGCCACAGATAGGTCCACTATGATAAATTGCTCCAATATGCTCCAGGTGATCTTTAAATACAATCGAACAATAGGCTATCTCCAATCTACTAGTACTCCAAACTCCCAATCCATCTCTGTTTCCAGAAAATAAGGTCAATTATATTTAGTTTCAGCAACTGTATCACTCATTAAGCAACATTTGCTCTAATTCACCTTTCCATCATGATTCCACTCTTATATGGTTATCATATCTTGAAAGTCTAGTCTCTATAACCTGTATATATCTCCACTCTTCATCATACTGGTACTATAGCAGTCCCAAGTATAGCTCCATTATTGCCCAATATACACAATCAAGTCCATCCTAACCTTTCCAACCATTGATACCAATTCTAACTTGATTGTTTTACAAAAACTACCTTGCAGTGAGTACCACTGTAAACTTTCTTTTCCTCTTATATAAAACCCTTTTATACACTGAATCATCTAGAGGTAATAACCAAACCTTTAGGTTGATTCGTAACTTTAACACCTTGACTACATATTTGAATACTACTCCATTCTCCCCATCCTATTTACTGACTCAATGTTGAATCTGTAGTAATATACACACACACCTACAAGCTTCATGCCTTTTCTCCAAATACTTGACCACACTTGACAAATATTTGAAACACATTACAATAACCGCTACTGATACTATTCCCTTATACTCATCTACACGTCTATCATCTACTAATTTATAATATTAAGCAATTGAAGAGAACATAAATCTCAACTCCACTTCTATATGCTGCTCTGACATAGTCTCTACATACCCATTACATAAAGCTTGTCGGTAATAACCCTCCCTTCAAAAAATTTATTCCCCCTTTTACAGATAAGCGAGTAAGTTATAATATTTTGTACGATATATAATACCTCCTCTCCTTTTCCCATCAATAAACACCCAAGTTATTTCCCATCAAATTCCTATGATACCTTTCTAATTTTTCTCAGTTAACATTGTCTCAAAATCCGAGACATTCGTGCAACCGCGACCCCCACTTCCTTCCCCCTTGTACCCGCTTCCAGCACCGCACATGCATACGTGCATACCGGTTACAGTGAGCACCCTTTCAGATGATCTCATAAACACTCCCGAAAAAGGGAAAAATATTAACAACCCACACACCCCATCACACACACACACCACACCAGCTAAAATAAATAAGTGAATAAATAATAAAACTATTACAATACTATCATCATAATAATAATGATTATTATCCAATATCAAACCGAACCAAAATTTCCCACATTCCAAAATATTCTATCGTCAGCGTTGAAGAGGAAAGAAAACGCCCGAATCACTGGAACCTTCCCCCCCGCTTCCCCCCTCACTCCGCGCACCTATTCCCTTCCTTCCTTCCTTCCTCCAACTAGCAAGTCCATTCGAGGGCGGGGGAGGGAGAATAAAACCATTATTGCACTTATTACTGCCCCATCTAATTGTACGATAACCCATTCATCCACAATCCGACGGCATCACAGCCTGCCCGGCTGGCTGGCACAGCCTAGCCTCCTTCTTCTTCTCCATATTTTGCAAACCGTTGCTTCCCTCCCCCTCCCTCGTATCCACCTGTCTCCATGCCGCACATCATACCAAAACTAGCGCCAGAAATCGTTACTGTACGAGCGCAATACCCACAATACCCCCTAAAACCAAAAAACCTACATACATACAAGTGATGAGTAATAAGTGAGTGAATGAATGAATGAATGAAAAAAAAAAAAAAAATAGTTACCCAAATCAGCGCAGATCGCCAATACCTCCACCCCCCTCTCTGATCGCGGCAGGGTACCGTAGGCAGGGTATAGGGATAGGCAGGATAAGGAAGGGAAATTAAGTTAAGCTACGAGTACGGTAAGTTATGATGCGTCGCGATACGATACGATACGGTACTGTACTGTATCACGGAGATGCGCTGTGCCGTATCAGCGCAGGGATGATGATGGATGATGCGGGGTGGAGGGGAAGGGTTGTAATCTCCATAATGTGTTGTGAACAGCGATTTGAAGATCGATCCCTTATACCTGGAGTTACCGTACCGTTTATGGGGTCCCTCCGCGATGTGATATTGTGCTGGTAGGCAGCAGGTTGGGGTTGGGGTTGGGGTTGGGCGTATGTGTTGTGGGAGGGTGTGTGTGTGTGTTTGCAGCGTAGATCGCTTACTGTGCGCTGCGCGTCTTTTACTCTCTCGTCTCGTCTCGTCTCGGACTGGGAAGAAATTTGGCCACGAAAACGGGGAGAACAAGGATGTTAGGGTTATGAAGTGGACAACAGCGGGGCGGGGCGGCTTTGGTTGTATTAAACGGTCGCCGGTTGGGTTGGTTGGGTTGGGTGGGGCAGGCAGGGCATCTGAAATATAATCGAGTGCGTCGTGGTGCAGCGAGAGAGAGAGAGGGGGGGGTCTTGGTTCATGAACCGTAACGGGAGGGTAACTGTGGGTGCGCATGGTAGTTTGCTTGCTTGCTTGCTTTGTTAGGTGATGCGAGATTTCGAGTATCTTATTTTGATGACAAATGAGGGAGGTGTGGGTGTACTTCTTGTGTTTGGATGCCACGCGGGGAGGCGAGGAGGTGGGGATTCGGATTCCGGGAATAACCTTGGGTTTTTTTTTATTTGCTAGTGCTGGAAGGGAGAGCGGGGATTATTTTGTCTGCGTGGGCGCGTGCAAAATACGGTCTTTTTTGCGAAGATGGCGAGGGCAGGAGAGAGAGAGAGAGAGAGAGAGAGCTATGTATCGTATCTCGCACTCGCACGCCATGATACATCTGCTCTCCACTAGTTTTTAACACCACTGCAGGAATCGAGATGTGCGGTGGTGCTTGTGAGCATCGTCCTGCGCTCGACTTGCACTTTGGGCTACGGGACTGACAAACAGGCACCCAAGCCAGTTTCTGCCTTCTTTTTGATCACCAACCGTTGCGAAACTGTTACAAAGAAGCGGATACCAGAAAACCCTCTTTTCCCTTCTTTTCTTTTTCTTGTTCTCATCTACTTTGGGTCATCGCTCCTAGCAATTAGTCGAGGACAGCAGCGTCTCACGCCGCGAATCACCATCATCCATCGCAGTAGCTTTCTTCAACGGCGATGTACGATACAGGGCCGTCTGCCGAATCGGGTACTAAATCCAACTCCAACTAATTCCCTTCTAGCAAAAGTTTCCACTACCCTGTACGGGACTCGAGTAGAGTAACACCCCAAACTAGGTCATGAATTCCAAATGTGGTAGCAAAAGCAACCAAGATGCACTCCAAAAGCGGTTTAACCTTCACAATGTGGGAGTTCACATACCGGCGAACAACCCCGAGCACCCAAGGCAACCCTCCTCCTTCCACCGCGCTCCGCCGGAAGCTGGCACGCAAGTACCGGTAAGGTGCTGAGTGCAAGTGCTAGGGGGCTGACAAAAGCAGAGCCCACCCCCACCAGGAGCTGTGACATTTGTATCTAGACCAAACCAGATTAGGAAATTTGGAAACTTTTGAGTGATGACTGGTGGGTGCTGTATTTTTTCGGTGACGGCAAAAGGTCAGGGCGACTTCCTTCCGAAAGGAGAAGCAGCGATTACTGGTACTAGATCAACACGCTGGGTGAGGACTTGTGTTACCGGGACACAATCACCCTCACTCGTACACCCGAGTGCAAGCACTCGAGTACGAGTCAGCGAAAGAAAGGGCTCCGGCAGGGCAGGGGTGGGGGAGGGAGGGAGGTGAGGTAATGTATGTTAAGGTATTGTAGGGGTGAACGCAAAGGATCCAAACGTCAGTTTCAAAAGCGGGAAATCCAAATCAGTGGAACTCGCCAACGGCGCGCGCAGCCAAAGAAATTCCAAAAAAGAGGGCATCCTACCCATCCCTCATCATCACCGCCCCCCCCCCCAATTCTTGTACATCCCTCTTGGTCAAGGCACATCGCTTGGTACCACAAAGCACGACCCATAAATCTTGACCCCTCGGAGACGCCGAAGGGGCGTACCCTGGTCTGGTTGTCTATAATTTACGATACTGTACTACACCCTATCCCCCGGCGTCCGCTGAGCTCTGTTTCTGCAATACCAGAACAAGAAGGGGGGGGGAGGGAATGGCGGGTGACGGGCTTCATTTTTTTTTTTTTTCTGTTCAGAAAAGAAAGGTTTGTCCCTGCTTCGGTTAGCAAGTTACCTTCCGAGAATCGAAACGGTCCCGATGTCGGGCCCAACCGCGCAAAACTGTAGGGGGGTAGCGGAGGTGGAGGGGTTGGTGGCGGCGGTGGTGGCGAAGGAGCCAAAAGGAAATACAAAAAAACGTGGCCATACACGTGGTCGGTGTTGCGCAGGTAGGAATCTGGTTGTGGGCGCGGGTTTGGCTGGCTCTGGTTTGTTTTTCGTCCCGGGAGACGATTTAATTTTTAGAAAATGAAGCGAACGAGGCGTTTTATTCTCTTTATTTTTTCCCCTTCTTTTTTTATCGTGCAAAGGGGGTGAACCACATGTGGCAATGGTACTGGAATATCGGTTACTCATCCG